>NW_015386914.1:893515-911436 GCF_001527695.2 Protobothrops mucrosquamatus | reverse complement strand
ATGTGGTGGACTTGCAAGGTTATTAAGGCCTTCTGGATAAAATTGTGGTGGAATCTACAGCAAGTTTTTAAAAGAAGAATTTTTTTTTTGCCTCAGTTGTTTCTCCTAGGTATCACACATAATTTGGATGTAAAAGAAACGAATTTGATGTTGTATTGTTTAACTGCTGCCCGTTTGTTGATAGCTCAAAACTGGAAGAATAAAGTTTTACCTACAATAGAGGACTGGAGATTGAAGGTTTCGCATCTTGCTGAAATGGCAAAGATTTCGGCTTATTTGAAGGATCACTCAAATGAACAATTTTTATCAATATGGAGAAGATGGATTGTTTATATTCAAAATAAGCATAGAATGGTGGAATATAAGTTAGGTTTTTAATTTTTTTTTTTACATATATATATATATTTCACCTACTTATGTAGAATAACGTTTTGTGGAGTTAGGGATATTAATACAAGGTTACTTTTAGTTGAATAGTATCCTGGGATTAGGTTTGGGAAGTCCGGGTGGGGGGTGGGGGGGGGTTCAATTGTGATGTATTTGTGATGTGTTTTTTTTTTATGTTGAAAACAATAAAAAAAAAATTTTTTGAAGAAAAAAAAATAGTTTATCCTTCAGATTTCATCAAATAATGTTAAATTGTGTGAATCTTAAACACTTTGCTAGCCTATTTCTTCTGTTGTGGCAATCCCTCATATGAGAGTGTTCAAATATTTGGTGTCATGCATCTAAACTTTATCTTGACTTTTTCTACCCCAACATGCTCAAATGCCTCAGTGGTACTCTCATGAAGTATGAGGAAACTTGCCAAAATATAAGCTATAGCAGGATCTTAAAGAAAGACCTGAGGACTGGAAAAAATTCTCAAAGCTTGCAGGGATTTGAAAAGGCACTTCTATTAGTAGACATCCCTGGAAGCTGCAGAACTCAAAAATCCTTAGAATGGAGAATCCCACCAAGTATCCCCCTTTTTGAAGCCATCCATTAACCATATCTTTGAATGCACATGGAGAAAAGGCTGACAATTGGGTTAGTTGGCCATTTTCTCCCATGTAAGATTGCAAATAAATGTCTCAAAGAACACCAGATGTTTTCACCTAGAATTATAAGAAAAAGAAGGAATCCAGAAAGATTGTTAAATTTATCTGACATATTTTTAAGAAATATTAATATAAATATTTTCAAATTTATAGAAAAATTAAGCAAGGGGAAGCTTTTCCTCTGATCGGAATCAGTATTTCTGTCTGGTTGCAACTGTACACAGGTATGTGTTTCAGTGTTATTAAATTTCACCACTTGGGGGCACCAGAGTTTTAAAGGATAGGAAAATTCTATCCTATGTCAAATCAAATCAAATCAAATCAGTTTGTTACAGCCATATGGCCAGAAACAGTAAAATATCCAATTGTAGGCTACTTACATACATACATATAAATGCACTGAGTATGATCTAATGATGAGTAAGGACACATATAATAAAATTAATTTAAAAAGGATTATTAAAAAGATCTAAAAATATTTATCTTATTTATGTTTCTGACAAATCCCCAGTGCTGCTGTGCAGAATCTAGCCACCTACACTGTAATCACAGCCTGTTTGTCCTTAAGCAGCCACTGGAGATAAGTAGTGTCAGAATGATTTGATTTTGATTTTGATTTTNCCGGGATCACCCGGATCTCTGGGGGCAGCTCGTTCCAGAGGGTGGGTGCTCCGACAGAGAAGGCTCTCCCCCTGGGGGTCGCCAGCCGACACTGTCTGGCTGACGGCACCCTGAGGAGGCCCTCTCTGTGGGAGCGTATCGGCCGGTGGGAGGCAATCTGTGGCAGAAGGCGGTCTCGGAGGTAACCAGGTCCAATGTCATGGTGCGCTGTGAAGATGATAATCAACACCTTGAAGCGCACCCGGAAGGCCACAGGCAGCCAGTGCAGCTCGCGCAGCAGCGGCGTTACATGGGAGCGCAGCAGCGGCGTTACATGGGAATGGCCAGGATACTTATCAATTATGGGAGGATATGGGTTTTTTTTAATATCTTTATAGAAAGAACATCGAGGGAGTATGTGTCCAATGGTCTCCACCTCTCCTGAGCCACAGGAGCAGAGTCTTTCAGTCAATTGTATCTTTTTATATTTGCCATACAGGACGGCTGATGGAAGTGCATGGCACTGTGCAAGCGAAAATGCTTTCTGGTGATTTGCATACTCCAACTGGCTAAGATAACTGGCAGGAATAACAACATATCTAACAGAGTCTGGAGCCAGAAACAGTGGAGCTCTCCCTAAGTCTGCTTGCCTCCCGATGTCCTCTACCCTTAGTCGCAAGGTTTGTTTTCCTTGGTTGTAGTCCAATTTGAGTATTGAGGCTGGAGAGAAGCCTAGTTTGGCAAGGTTGGACTTGACTGCCTTGATCCATGATGAGGAAAATTTGTCTTGGAGTATTAATGGAGCAAGGCCTTGCAGAAAGAAACTAAACTTTAGCCAGATATTTAAGGAAGCTATACAGATTCTTGCTTCGACTTTTATCAATCCTGTCTCCAGGCACAGAAGTGCATTTGAGATACAACATGGCATCTGGAGAATTGCTCTAATAAACTTGGATTGAACTCTTTCTAATGGTGTGAAACACGAAGCTGAGGGTCTGAGCAAGGTCCCATAGAGAAGCTGTGCTAGTGACTTGGCCAGAAAAAGCTTAATTGCAGCTGGAACATAGTATCCTCCCTTTGTGCGGAAAAATTTGAGGATGGCATTCGCTGATCTTTGGCCAGAGGCAGCCGCATATTCTCTATGTGCTTTTCTTGAGCCAGTGGCATGGATAATCACCCCTAGGTACTTGAAGCTGGTTACCTGCTCCATATTATGACCATTAAGATACTATGAGTAGAGTTTTGGCCTTTTTGCAAAAGCCATAACCTTTATTTTCTTGTAATATAGAATAGAATAGAATAGAATAGAATAGAATAGAGCTGGAAGGGACCTTTGAGATCTTCTAGTCCAGGGCTTTTCAACCTTTTCACAGATATGGCAATATTTGAGTACCACCAGTCACCTAGCAAGGTATCAAAAACTTGATGACCAAAAAAAATGGAAAAAAGTGATAAAATACAGGTAGTCCTTGACACTAGTTCACTTAGTGACTGTTTGAAGTTACAACGGCATTGAAAAAAGTGACATGATCATTTTCCACACTTATGACTGCTGCAGCATCCCCAGGGTCATGTGATTTACATTCGGATGCTTGGCAACTGATTCATACTTATGATGGTCACAGTGTCCCAGGGTCATGTAATCACCTTTTGCAACTTTTTGACAAGCGAAGTCAATGGTCGGGGGGGAGGCGTGGCCAGCTCAATGTTGCTCAGGTCACAGGGCATCTGTGGGGGTTGCAGATGGGCTGTGGGGGGATACCTGGGTCTCTGGTGGAAGGGGGTGGGACTGTGAGGAGACCCAGCTTTGTAATCAAAGCATCCTTAGTGATAGGATGAGAGACCATCAGGATAGGCCAGGAGGAAGGGGCAAGGGGATGGCGAAAGGGCAGCAGGGCTGCTGGTGGTCAAGTGCTAAGGCAGGATTTCCCTCAGACCCTTCCTCCCTCTCAATCCAATCTCTCTCTTTCCTTCCTTCCTTCCTTCCTTCCTTCCTTCCTTCCTTCCTTCCTTCCTTCCTTCCTTCCTTCCCTCCCTCCCTCATTGTTCCTCCCTCCCTCCCTCTCTCCCTTCCTTCCTTCCTTCCTTCCTCCCTCTGTGCCCAGGAAGGGACAAGAGGAGGGGGAGAGGCTGCTAGCGTGGCTGGCGGCCGTGCTGCTGGTGGCCATGGCTTGAAAGGCCACTGTAAATTCCTGGACAAGAGCCACACAGCCTTAAGAATGGCGGGAAGATATTTGCGATAAGGGAGGGAAAAAAACAGGCAAGAAACACAGCAGGAGAGGAGTCACTCTCTGCGAGGAATGAAGAAAGGCACATCCCTTGAAAGAGATCAGCAAATGACCCTTGCCCATTTCACACACCTGGCTCTGTGGACTCTGGGGGATGGGACATTGTGAGTGGAGTGAGACCACGTTACCTGTCCTACACCACCCAGACCCCAGCATGCCCAGTTTCAGCAGTTAGCACTGTGCTCTCCTCACCATGTGGAGAGGCTGGGCCAGGCAAGGCAAAGCTGGCCAGAAGCCAAACCCGCTGGGGCGTGCCCAGAGGAGGCGGAGATCGCACAGGGCCTGGCATCCCGGGTGACTGTTTTGCCCCACAGGCTGACCGTATTCAGAGTGCTTCCCTTTCACCCGGGACACCAGGCCCCATGTGGTCTCTGCCTCCTCTGCGTGCACCCAAGTGGGTTCGGCTTCTGGCCACCTTTGCCTTGCTTGGCTAAGCCTCTCCGTGTGGTGAGGAGAGCATGCCGCTACCTGCCGAAACTGGGCAGGCTGGGGTCTGGGTGGCATAGCACAAGTAACATGTTCTTACTCTGCTCACGGTGTCCCCTCCCCCGGAGTCCACAGAGCTGGGTGTGTGAAGTGGGTGAGGGCCCTTTGCTGGTCTCCTTCAGGGGGTGGTGCCTTTCTTCATTCCTTGTGGATGGTGACCCCTCCCCCACTGCATTTCTTGCCTGTTTGTTGCTGCCACCTGTGTGAGTGCCTGGCATGGATGGCTGCCACAGAAGTTGTAGATCAGCTCCCGGCTGGCCTGTTTTATCTCCTCTCCTCTCTCCCCTCCTTCTCTTTCTTTTTCCTTCGGTGCAGCTCCAGCTGACTCTTCCTCCTCCCAAGGCTGCATCTTTTCTCTCTCTCTCCTTCTCCTGCTAAAACTGCCTCCTTTAATATCCCTTCCTGTCTCTGCCCTCCCCCCTTTCTCTTCCGGATGTGCCAGAAGTGCCAATCTCCAGCAGCCCTGCAGCTCCTGAGGACTCTTTCATGGCAAGTCCTGCACTGCGCCACTTTGGCTCATTCCCTCCCCCACTACACTTGGCTAGGCTGGGCAGGGCTGAATACCACCTGTCAGGTGCCAATGTACCACCGGTTGAAAAGCCCTGTTCTAGTCCAGCCCCCTGCTCAAGCAGGAGAACCTATATCATTTCAGAGAAGTGATTGTCTAGTCCAGGGATAGGAAACCTTGGCTCTTTTATGACTTGTGGACTTCAATACCCAGATTTCCTGAACCAGCCATGCTGACTCAGGAATTCTGGGACTTGAAGTCCACAAGTCATAAAAGAGCCAAGGTTCCCTACCCCTGGTCTAGTCTCTTCTTAAAAATCTCCAGTGATGGAGCACCCACAATCTCTGGAGGCAAACCATTCCACTGGTCAATGTCCTCACTGTCAGGAAGTTTCTCCTTAATTCCAGATTGCTTCTCTCCTTGATCAGTTTCCAACCATTGTTTCTTGTCCTTCCCTCTGGTGCTTTGGCAAATAAAGCTTCTTTATGGCAGCCCCTCAAATACTGGAATACTGCTATCATGTCTCCCCTATTTCTTCTTTTCTTTAGACTAGCTAAACCCAAGTCCTGCAGCCATTGTTTGTATGTTTTAGTCTCCAAGCCTTTGATCATCATCTCTTCTCTGAATTTTTCCAAAGTCTCAACATCTTTTTTGTGATATGGTGACCAAAATTGGCTGCAGTATTCCAGGTGTGGTCTTACTAGGGTTTTATAAAGCAATACTAATACTTCATGTGATCGTGATTCTATGCCTCTGTTTATACAACCCAGGATTGTATTAGGTTTTTTGGTTGCTGCTGCACACTGCTGGCTCATAGTCAAGTGATCGTCCACTAGGACTCCAAGGTCCCTCTCACAGTTACTGTTTTTAAGCCAGGTCTCACCCAATCTGTACTTATACCTTTCACTTTTCCTGCCTAAATGTAAAACTTTGCTTTTCTCCATATTGAAATACATTTTGTTGGATAGGGCCCATTGTTCAAGTTTGTCAAGATCTTTTTGGATTCCGAGTTTGTCTTCTGGGGTGTTGGCTACTCCTGTCAGTTTGGTGTCATCTGCAAATTTGATGAGTTCCCCTTCAATTCCCTCATCTGTCATTTATGAAGATGTAGTGTTACCCCCTCAGAAGCCACTGAAGCCCAGGCCCTCCCAGCCCCGCTCCCCTCCATTGCGCTCTGCAGCTACCCTCTCAAGGTGTTAATAAAGTGTCTTTTCTAGCGGGAGCTCACGTGAAGTAAGGAGGTGGCAGATTCTCGTTGTCAATAGGGGGGCTTTCAGGAACAAAGATGACCAGCTTCTAGCCCCGATAGTCAATGCATGGTGGTTTTTAACAGCCCCAGGCAGTCGTAGCAGAAATAGTCAATGATTTTACAGCGACTGTTTGGAAACAAGGGGGTGGGGAAAACCCCGACTCCAGGCAGCAATGGAAATACAAACGAAGGTAGTCAGCGCTCTTCAGTAACAGTTCATCCCGCAAGGGCAACCCCCCACAATGTCTATAACTTGCACAAGTAACAGTAACCAAAGTTCAGATGGCCGCTGGTCTCCAAAGCATTAGTGACCAGCCTCTTATGTTGTTGCTCACAGTCTCGGGTCTCATCGATGTCAAAACCCCTCCCCCTTTCCTTTATTGTTAAAATCTGAATTTAGCAACCACAGCAATTTTCTCTCTCCTCACTCTCTCTTTTGCCTCTGCTCAGGATATCCCCCCCTGCGAAAGAAAGCAATAAAATTCCACCTTCTCACTCTCACTCTCTCCTTCCCTCTCCTTCAAAGAAAGGGATCAGCTAAAACCTCAAATCCTTCTTCGACTCCCTGGTCTCTCCCTGACAACATAACAGCAACTACCCCCACCCCCTTTCTTTCCTCCTTTTTCTTTCCTTCCGCCTGATCCACGCCTACTGTGCTGAAAACTGGAATGTGTGCGCTGAGGCAGCCCATAATGTGCAAAAACCTTTTCCACCAATACTTTGGCTACTGTAACAGCACGCTGATCTTTTGTCGGGAAAGCCTGAGCATAACGGGTAAAATGATCAGTCATGACCAATACGTTTCCTTGCCTACTTACATCCGGTTCCAGGCAAAGAAAATCAGTGCAAATCAAATCCAAGAACCCATAACTTTGCAAATGGCCCATCGGTGCATTCCTTGAAGGTAGGGTTTTCCTCTGAATGCAACGCAGGCAAGATCCACAATAGTTCCCGACTTCTGTCTTCATATAGGGCCAATAGAATCAATCCATTACTAACTTAAAAGCCTTTTCCGGCCCCAAATGCCTGTGCTCGTTGTGTAGCGCAATCAACACTGCTTCTCTATGTTTCTCCAGAAGCAAAAGTTGCCACCTTTCTTCAAGCCCATCCAAAGGGCCCCTCCGATAAACCACTCCATCGCGAAGCTGTAAGCGATCCCACTCCTTATACAGCAGTCAGGTTCCTCTCGGCGAATCGGCAAGTAAAACCTCCTGCTGACCACTTCTCAAAGCTCTTTCAACCAGGCCACAGAGGGGATCTTCCGCCTGGTACCTCCTCAGATCTTTCTTAGTCAGGGCAAACCTACCCTCCCCTCTGACCTGAATGGGATTACAGTATAATTTGGGGACACCTGCAATAGTAACCCCCACCGATTCAGCCCCAATTGCTCTCCTAGCTCAATGCTCAACCCCTCGATACAGCGCTTGAATGCCATCAGGGGGCAATTGTATCCACTATCTGACACCTGCCCCTGAATCCCGGGGCCTCCTTGACAAAGCATCTGCATCCATGTTCCTCACACCCAGGCGGTATTTCAAATTGAACCTAAATGCAGAAAGGCCGGCCAACCTTTGATGCCCTGTGGAATCAATTTTAGCGGTTGTGAACAAGTATGTGAATGGATTATTATCTGTCTTAACCTCAAACTCTGCCCCATACAAATAATTCTTCAACTTATCCACAACTGCTGACTTGAGTGCCAAAAATTCCAGTTTATGAGTGGGATAATTCTTTTCCCTGGGGGTTAAGCCCCTGCTGATATATGCAATGGGCTTCAACTGTTGATCATGTTCCTGATATAATCCCCCCAGGCCATCCTGACTAGTGTCCACATGTAGCTCATACGGTCGATTAGGGTTGGCATAAGCCAGGACTGGGGTGTTCGTAAACCTCCACTTCAACTGGTCAAAAGCTTGCTCACACCGTTCAGTCCATTCTGCCTGAATAGATTCCCGAGACTTCCTGGGTCCCTTGGTTTTATGGATCAGATTCGAACAACTCACCGCTTTCTCTACTTCTTCATTCTTTAGCAACTCATTGAGTGGGTGAGCTATCTTCACAAACTCTTCCACAAACCTCCAATAATATGAACAAAATCCCAAAAACGATCGCAATTCGGCTATGTTTTGGGGCCTGGGCCAAGAAACAACTGCCCTAAGCTTGGCGGGGTCCGTTGTCACCCCCTCAGCCGAGACAACATGACTTAAATAAGTAACAGATGGTTGGTAAAATTGACATTTCTCTAACAACAATTTCAGCCCTTCCTCATGGAGCCTTGTCAATACCTTCTCCAAACGCTCCTCATGCTGTTCAAGGATCTCACCAAAGACAATAATATCATCTATGTAGACCAACACCTCTATCAGATTCATATCCCCCACTGTCCATTCCATGAGCCTTTGAAAAGTCGCTGGAGCCCCTGACAGCCCCTGGGGCATTCGATTAAATTTGTAAAACCCCAGTGGGCAGATGAACACAGTTTTCTCCCTATCCTCCGGAGGCATGGGGATCTGATGGTAACCACTCCTTAAATCCAGCACGCCAAACCACTTCGCCCCTGACAAACAGTGCAGGGCATTCTCTATCTGAGGGGTTGTATACTGATCAGGGATAGTCCTCCGGTTAAGAGTGCGGTAATCTATACACATCCTCAGGGACCTGTTCTTCCGGACCACCACTATAGGGGAAGCATAAGGACTTCGGGATTTCCTAATGACCCCAGTCTTTTTCAGCTCTGCTAGATGCTCTCTGAGATCATCCAGATCACTTAAGGGGATCTGCCGAGATCTCTCCCTAAAAGGTTTATCCTCTCTCAGTTGGATTACATGCTGGGCACTCCTAGCACAGTGCACATCAAAATCATCTCTTGAGAATAGACATCTCCACTTCCAAAGCTGGTCTCTCGCTCTGAAAGATTTTTTATTCTTGGGATAGAACTGATCTATCGAAACCTCCCCCTCCATCTTTCCCTTACCATCCAGAGACCCAGTTGGAGTAGCTTGGCTGACCTGCCCCAACAACATCCAATCCTTCAGCTATACAGGGAGGCCCATGATATTCTGAACCCCAACCAAGATCTGCCCTTTTGCCTGCCTTAAAACCCGCATGGAGATTACTTCTGGAATTAATTCCACTCCACTGTTCCATCCCTTAGGGCCGGGTTCAAGAATGAGGTACGGGCCAGGCTGTTCCCAATCTAACTTAATGGAAGCCCTCAGACACACCACTTCTCCTGGTTGTATTATCCTCTTTTCCCTATCCAATTTCCATAACCGCCCCACCCCTTCTGCAGGGATCTGATGATCTGATGATCCCGCACCAAACTCTGACATACTATCTGCAGCGCAGGGTGAACATCCCTTGCTATCGGGTTGTTGAATTCATATTCAAAAACAAATTAAACTCACTAATTGGGTTGCAAAAAAAGGAATGTATTGCTAACAAGGAAAAGAGCAGTTTGCAAAGCGTGGTGGATCTGAGTCAAGACTTCACACGGGAAGTTCCCAAGCAACGGACCACACGCGAGCCATGTTGAGCAGTCATTTTTATACATCCTATCATGATGCCCCATTTCCCTTCCCCTTTGGTCCCATTAGAAAGGCCCGCAGAGGTCACAATCTATCAGAAGCGCCTAACCGGAATACATTATCTCTGTCCTTGTCTGCTTAGGTTACCTCAACATCCGACATACTACCATATATGGGCATGTTGTTGTTCCGGCAGAAAGTTACAGTTTATTCTTTGGTTTTGGTGCACTCCTCCTGTTTATTTTTAAAACATCCTTTTCCCTTGAACTGTTTCCCTCAAATTCCCTCCTTTTTTTATATACCATTTTTTAAAAATTAAATTAAATTATCCATTTTGGTGATTTTAATGCAAGCATTGCAGTTATCAGAGTTATTTATACTTTGCTTTTTACTAGTGTTTCTCCCTGGTCTAATTTTTAAACAATTGTGATAAAGGGTCCAACAAATATGTGTATTCCTTGTTTTGTCTTTATCACAAAGAGTGCCTATTTCCTTTCTAATAGCTTTTACAAACTGACAATTTTGGATTATTTGATCTTCTTTTATACATTCCACTGTTGCATTTCTACCATAAAACCCTAGGACCTTATTATTAAATTCCCATTGTCCTTTTTCATTCCATACACACCATTGATCTACTTTCATACTAGCTATTATTGTAAACAAGGACAGGCAGAGCACATAGAGTCCTGCCATTCTTGCCATGTTTTAAACCTCTCCCCTGGTTTTTTTTTTAAGTTTCTTTACTTCTTCTCTTTTGGGACCTTGAAATAGTCTGGTACCCAATCTTCAATGACTACAATGTCACACTCTTGTTTGCAATAACTGTGAGCTGGTCCACAGTCTACACAATGCTGACAACAACAACAATCAAATATACCTTTGCAGTCACAATACCAACACATCAGGTAAATTCTGTAATTCTGTTTCATCCACTGTTTGCCTTCCTTTTGGACACAGGATAGGAACCCACTCCTCTCTTGCCCAGTAAGCAATGGCTATACCTAAGAGAAGAAGGAAAATGTTTAAACCTATCCCTATCCAGAAGGGTTTGTCCACTGGCAATATATGTTCTTATCTCCTTTTCAGGACCAGTTTCAAAGGATCGTCAGAGGTCACAATGGTCCAGTCCTCATGAGGTTCAGTCACTGGTCCCTTAGTTCTTGTATAATGGGTCCACATTTTTTCAGCAGTCCGGATAGCTGTTTCAGAGGACAACAATACCTGGAATGGGCCTTCCCACTTGGGCTGCAATTTCTCCCCTTTCCAACTCTGGATCAGGACCCGATCTCCAATCTTGAATTTGTGTACAAGAAACTCCAGAAGCGGCGTTTAAGACAGCAATCCTTGCTTCCTGCAATGGTCAAGATACTGGGACAGTTTATGCACATATTGTCTTAGTACATTATCTTTAGTTTTAAATGAGTCTATACATATATTCCCTGGAGTGAATCCAACACCAAATAATAATTCATAAGGGAATAATCCAATATCTTTTCTAGGTTGAGTGCGTAATCTTAGTAAGGCTAAAGGCAAACATTTTGTCCAAGGCATCCTTGTTTCCAATACCAATTTACTTATGAATTCCTTTAGTTTGGAATTTGCCCTTTCCACTTTCCCACTGGACTGAGGATGCCAGGGGGTGTGAAACTTCCAGTCTATTCCCAAAGCTTTTCCTACCTCTTATACTATTGTCCCTGTAAAATGACTATCTTGATCACCATCTACTTAAGTTACTAATCCATATCTGGGAATTATTTGGTCTAATAATATCCTCACAACTGTCCAAGTAGTTGCACTAATTACTGGAAATGCTTCAACCCACCCTGTTAGATGGTCAATAATCACCAAAATATGCTTATAAGTTCCACTATGGGGTAATTCAGTGAAGTCTACCTGGATACACTGAAAAGGTCTATATGCAGGCGGTCTTCCTCCTTGAGGTTGTTTACGCAAAGCCTATCTATTTATCTTTTTACAAATTAAGCATTTTTCCATTATTTGTTGTCCTATAGTGTAAATACCCATACAAGCATAATTCTTCAAAAAGGTGTCTATAAGTGCTTGTGTTTCCCAATGGCTACCTTCATGTAAAATTTCCAACAGCCCCCTTGCAATGGCTTTATTCAGGATTTGCCTTCCATCTGGAAGATACTACTTTTCCTACTTCGTCCTCCTATCCTCCTATCTCTTTTAACTTCATAGAAAATTGGCATAATTATTTATCCATAATCGGCAATAGCCCACTAATCCCAAAATTTTTCTGAATTCTTTCTTATCTTTAGGTAGCTGCTGTTTAGCTATTCCTTCAATTTGTTCCACCATTATTTTTCTGCTTCCTTCACTAATTAAATGTCCTAAATACTTTACTTCCTTTTCTACATATTGCAATTTCTTCTTAGATACTTAGTCCTTGTTCTCCTAAGAAATTTAGCAGCTTATCAGTGGCCGGTGTTACCTCCTGTTGCTTCTCTCCGGACAACAGTAAATCATCCACATATTGAATCAAATAAATCCCTCTTGGGATCTCAAATTGTTCCAATATTTGTCTGAATAAATTGGGAGATTCAATAAATCCTTGAGGTAACACTGTCCATTGATATTGTTGTTTTCTGCCAGTAAATGGGTTTTCCCATTCAAAGGCAAAAAAGGGTCTTGATTCTTTATCCAGAGGACATGCCCAAAAAGCATGTTGTAGATCTATCACACTGAACGACTTATGTATAGGTGGAATATATCCCATTAAAGTATATGGATTAGGGACAACTGGATGCCTAATCCTTACAATTCTATTCAAGAGCCTAAGGTCTTGTACCATTCTGAAGATTCCATCTGGTTTTCTTACTGGCAGAATGGGAGTGTTGAAGGGAGACATTGTTGGTTCTAAAAGTCCATCTTCAATCAATTGGTTGATGACGGGTTGCAATCCTCTCCTCCCTTCCATTGAAATGGAGTATTGTTTTTGTTGCACTACTTCTCCTGGTGTTTTAAGTTCTATTTTCAAAGGGGGAACTCTAAGTCCTCCTCTGTTTCCTTCTCTTACCCATACTTCGGGTTGTATTCTCTTTTTGTCCTCATCTGTTAACACATTAATTTTAATCTCTTGTCCAAATGTTATGCTTAAACCGAGAGCATTTAAGGCATCTCTTCCTAACAAATTCAGACTTGCCTCTGGTATATATAACATTTCTATTTCAATTCCCCACTCCTTATTTTGTTGTTTCATTTGTAATAGGGGGCAGTTCTAAAACTTCCTCTCCCCCTGCCATATGGGACTCGAGGTGAGGGGTCCATCTGAGATCTTTCAGGTTGCCTTTTTAAGAGTTCATTTACTGTTGCAACCATCATTCTTCCTTTTTGTTTCGCCTTTTCATTATCTCTCTGCACATATATTTTCAGCGCTTCTTTCAGTAAATCATCAATCAACCTTCCTGTCCAGTTATCCAACTTCTGTAACTTCTTTTGGATGTCTGGCCAAGATTTAGTAACAAATTGCACCCTAACTAGTGGCACATTTCGGCTTCATCCGGATCCATTCCGGACCACTTCAGCATGCCATCTTTAAGTCTTTGTAAAAAGGCAGCAGGGGATTCCTCTTTTTCTTGCTCTATTTGTAGTGCCTTTGACATATTCTGTGCCTTTGGCACAGCTTCCCTCATTCCCCGTATAATCATAGTTCTTAGATCTTCCATATTCTGTCTATCTACTGGATTATTATTATTCCAATTTGGTCTTGTTAATGGAAATTTAGCTTCCCCGTTAGGCGGTGGATTATTCCCTCCCTGGGGATGTTCCCTGTCCCATATCTTCATTGCTGCCATACAAATGAGTTGTCTTTCTTCAGCAGAGAACAAGGTATTCAAAATGGCCATAATTTCATCCCACATATAAATATTTGGCCCTAATAAATTCTCTAGCTGTTCTGCTGTTCCTAAAGGATCGTCTATCAGGTTTTTAAGTTTCTTCTTAAAGGCCCATACCTCAGACGCCTGAAGGGGTTCCTGTACAAAACTAATTATGGGCACCCCCTGAGCGTCAATTCCATTAGGTACCTCCCTTAAAGGAAACAGAGTTGGGTCCTCCATTTCTTTGTCTTTAGGGAAGGGCAAATTTTCAATATCTTTTTTACACTTTTTTACACATATCTTTTTTACAATATCTTATATTTACACAATATCTTTTTACAACACTGGAGTTGAGTTAATTCCCTTATGAGATTTTTATACTTCTTATTCTTCTTTTTAGTAATTGGAGGAGTTTCGGGTCTGGTCTCTGCCAAAGAGGGTGGACCTTGTGGGATGTTTTGAACTCCCGGAACAAGTCCGGGGTTATATGGAGGGGGAAAATATCAGTGTTGCCTATCTTCCTTGTCCTCTTCTTCTTCCTCTTGGTTCAAATAAACTGTTGTATACACTGGATCTGCTGGTTTTACCCACTTATCAGGGGTCCAAATTAAGGCATAATCCAGTTCATTGTCTAAGGACTTGCATGATTTTTGTTTAACATATTCATACAAGTGTTGGCATGCAGAATAGTCAGTAGTTCCCCTACGTGGCCATTCTATTCTCTCGTCTTCCCACCAAATAAAACAACACAAATTTACCATATTTTCCTTGGTCAAATTTAACTTAATAATGATCTTATTAGAGGGTTTTTTCCCCCAATTGGCCAGCAAGATTCCTAATGGACTTCCCGGATCAATGTTCAATTTGGGGTTCTTTCTTATTTTCTTTACACATTTCTTCTTTTGGGATCCTCCTGAATTACCCATACTGGTTTACCGTACTGTTCTATTATCCTAACCAATCTAATAAGACCACGATTAGCTTCACCAAGCCGCTTTCTCATTTTTCCCACCAATCTCCTCTCAGAGGTATGGAAATCAGGTACTCAAGAGTCCGCACTCACTTTGCCTTGCAACCCTATGGTTCTTGGGGCGTCTCAAGCACTTCTCTCACAGATCTCAGATTCACACAGTCCTACCCAGTCCTCCACCCGACTGCCTAGGCCAGGGGTTGGCAACTTGAAACACTGAAAGAGCCACTTGAACCCGTTTCCCTTACAAAAGAAAAAACTGGGAGCTGCAAAATGTGCCCGCGCACGTGCAACAGGGGGCTTGATTGAAGAGTGGAGCCTAAGGTGAGACATGCACCGGCCCTGCCCCCCGTCCAGCTCTGGTATGGACAGCTCTGCCGTCCTGGCTTCTCCTCCCCTTGGAAAAGACTGCTCTCCCCCGCCCCGCGCTCTCCCTCTCTGGGACTTTCTTCTTTCCACCTTTTGGCATGAAGGTTCCGAGGGAGCAGAGGAGGAGGCCGACGGGGAGAAGGAGCTGCTGCGGCAAATCTTCCAAGGCGGCAGCAGACGGCTGCTTGGGCTCACCTATCTCAGCCTGCTGCGGGAGGCTGGAGTTGAGGCTTCTGGCTTGCTCTGGGAGGGGTGTTCGGAAAAGAGAGGATGAGAAGTGGAAAGTGGGAGAAAGGACGTCTTCCAGCTCTCTGGGGTTCTTTCGCTGGGAGGGCGAGGAAGCAGTGGGGAAAGACAGCTCTGGAGGGAGCTAATGCGGCGTGCTTCTCTTTGCAAATGAACGCGAAAGTTTTCGGGATTTTGCTCACCCGCCTGCCCAGGTGGAGATCCTGCGCCGCCCCTTCTCCTGCAGCTGGGGAAAGAGGGCTGGCCCCGAGTCTGTCCTGGAGGACTTTTTAGGCCCTGGATACCCCCCATCCCCCATCAGCCCAGGCACTGCAGCTCTGCAGCAGGAGGGAACCCTCCGGACCTTCGGTAATCCCGGCTTGCTGGTAAGGCTTGCAAACTCGGCTCCCGCTGGGGAAGCAGCACCTTTTAGGGCAGTGGTTCCGAGCAATTGCATGCTTCGGGGAAGGAGCATGGAGGCCTGCAAGCAGGCAGGCAGGCAGGCAGGCAGATACTGGGCAGCACAAACTGAGTGACGGCAGCTGGGCAGCATAAACTGAGCAGCGGTAGGAGGGAGGTGGGGCCTTGGCTTGTTGCTTATCAAGACCGTGCTCAGTTCATGCTGCCCAGCATCTTTTGTTCCACCGCCGCTCAGGCCCCTTTTTCACCACTGGAAGCAAGCCACATTAGCTGGCACTGCAGGGGGTGGTTCCACGGCAACACCGACAGTCTGGGCCGTGTGCCACCAGTGTCTCCAGTCCCGAGCCACGAGCTGCGGGAAATATCCTGTCCTAAGGTGTCTGCTGCAAGGATGCCCTGCCCATGACAGCACTGCCAAACTGCCTTCTATGCCGCTGGCGTCCCCGGGCTGGAGCAGTGAAAGCTGGTCCAGCTGGTCATCAGGGTGTGGAACCGGGCTGCAGACGGCAGGCCTTGCTCACCGGCAATGCTGGAGCCTCCCACGCCGACCAGTAGGTCTTCTGTGTCGCTCCGCTCGGACCGCCAGCTTCTGGCTGCGGGGCTGCCTCCCTCCAGAGCTGTCTCCCCCGGTCCCATCTATGTCAAGCCCATGGGGCTTGATAGGCAGATGGCGTCCCACAAACCAAGGAAGTTCAACAAATCAATTCAAACTTTACGAATTTTTTTTTGTGAGAAGTTTGAACTGATTGGTTCAACTTTTTTAGTCCCACTTTTTTTGGGGGGGGGGACTGCACATGGCTGGGAGCTGCAGGAGACAGTTGAAAGAGCTGCATGCGGTTCTGGAGCCATGGGTTGCCGACCTGTGGCCTAGGCAGTTATTTCCTCTGGTTTACCCCAGATAACTCACCCAAGTTTGTGCACGAAGTTGTCCAGTCACTGAGGTTGGTAATCTGTCACTGATCCCTCCTTTCATTATTTTCTTAGCAACCTCTATTTGGGTCCATGGAAGCTGAGCATCGATTCCAGACCTCGGTCCCTGGAGTTCGAGATCAGACCGTCAAACTCAATGGGGCATACCTTCCGATGTCGTCTCCAGGTTCTCTGGGATCTGGAAATGAGTGTTCCTCGAGCCCCATGTTGGGCGCCAAAACTGTTGCGCATGAATTAAAAAACAAATTAAATCCACTAATTGGGTTGCAAAGAAAACAAAATTTATTGCTAACAAAGAAGAGAAAAGAGCAGTTTGCAAAGCGCAGTGGATCCGAGTCAAGACATCACACAGGAAGTTCCCAAGCAACGAACCACATGTGAGCCACGTTGAACAGTCATTTTTATACATCCTATCGCAACACCCCATTTCCCTTCCACATTGGATAGGCCTGCAGAGGTCACAATCTATCAGAAGCACCTAATCAGAATACATTATCTCTGTCCTTGTCTGCTCAGGTTACCTCAACATCCGACATACTACCATATATGGGCATGTTATTGTTCTGGCAGAAAGTCACAGTTTATTCTTTGGTTTTGGTGCACTCCTCCTGTTTATTTTTAAAACATCATTTTCCCTTGAACTGTTTCCCTCAGGGTCATTCCCCAAAGGAACAACTGGGGTGAGTAACTGCCTAACCAGACTAGTTTTTGTCCCCACAATCAATGAACCCTGACTAACTCCCGGGGGGCGAGTGCACACAATAGCCAGAGTATCAAAAGTCTCCGTATACCCAGCAATAGAAGGCCCAAACTTTAGCCATATGGGTAAATATCCATAATAGGGAAATTTCTCAGTCCCAATACCACAGATCTTCAAATCACCCAGTTTCTGTATGGCCATATACATCAAATATTTGTCATAAAAATCCCTATATAATAATGTGACTTGCACATCCGAATTGAAAAGGGCCTTAGTGTAAATACCTTCCACCTGCACTGACACCATTGGGGAAGGGCCCACCAGCTGCTGGGGAGCCCCATTAGTGGTAAAACCAGTGTCTGGTTTAATGACCCGCACCTGATTCTCCAAAGACTGTCGTTGGGGCCCAATGTCTTCAGCTTCTGTCAATTCAAGGGGACAGAGATTTCTCACTAAAGGGGGTACTCCCATCACTCCCATTTTCTTTTCTTTTTTTAAATAAATTTTTATTGATTTTTCATTGAAAAACAAAAACATAAATCTTTTATCACAATATCAACCAAAGAAAAAAAATCAACACCAATCAATACATTCACGGACGTGTCTGGTGTCCCCCTCCCGCACCACCCTCTCACTTACCTACACCTTCCTCCTCCCTATCCTACCACCACTCCTCCTTCCTCCCTCTTACCTACCTCCCTTTCCCCCTCAGCCATCCCGTCAGTGCAGTTGGGGTATCACCGGGCACCTCCTTAGAAAATCAT
>NW_015386914.1:890878-892011 GCF_001527695.2 Protobothrops mucrosquamatus | reverse complement strand
TTGCCATTCTTCCAAATTTGAATCCTTTTTTAAAATAGGTATCATCTGAAACAAAAAAAGAAACTTGGGGAGAACATTCATTTTTATTGCTGCAATTCTTCCCAATAATGATAATTGTAATTTCTTCCATTCTATCAAATCCTTTTGAACTTTTTTCCATAACTTATCATAATTATTCATATACAATTTAGCATTAGAAGCAGTGATATCAACACCCAAATATTTCACTTTTTTAACTATTTCAAAACCAGTTACATTACTTAAAATTTCTATATCTTTTTTTTATTATTATTATTAAATTTTTTATTATTTTCAAATATAATAGAATATAAACATGAATTTGATGGATATAAATACAAAACATCAGTACACAAAAGAAAATATAATTTGCGCATGATCCCCGCTGCCCCCTCTCTGCTTCCCCCTCTTTCACTTGCCAAACCTTCCTCCCCCTAAATTCTCAACCACTCCACCTTCCTCCTTTCCCTCCCTACTTCCCAACCTCTTTCTCAAGCACCAACTGGAAGCAGTTTGGGGTAACAGCAAGGATCATGCTCATAAACATACTTCCAAAATAATTAATAAACACATCAATTCTTATATATTTTTATCCTTTTCCCCCCCCTCCCCCCCCCCGGACTTCCCAGAGCTAAACCCAGGAATAATTACAAAATAATTTTAATCTATCCAAAACTATCCATTCATACAATAAACAGATATAAAATTACTATAACTCTAAAATACAATAATAAACTTATAAAAATTTAATAATTAATCAAAAGCAAGATGATAATTTCTCAATTCGTATTTTTTCTGAATATAGTCCATCCATCTTCTCCATACCAGGATAAATGTCTCCTGTGAATGATCCTTCAGGTATGCGGATATTTTAGCCATTTCTGCAAAGTATGAGACTTTCTGTCTCCAATCATCTATAGTTGGTAATGTCTTTTTTTTCCAATTCTGAGCAATCAATGTTCTTGCTGCTGTGATGCAATACAACATAAGATTCATTTCTTTTCGATCCAAATTCTCCATAATACCCAGTAAAAATAATTGCGGTGTAAATTTTATCTTTCTCTTAAAAATCTGTTGGATATTCCACCATATTTTGATCCAGAAGGCTTTGACAT
>NW_015386914.1:865498-888068 GCF_001527695.2 Protobothrops mucrosquamatus | reverse complement strand
CTCCATAGATAATTTCAGGGTCGCAGTCTAAAGCCAAAGCCAGGGCAGCTGTTACCTCTTCTCTCAGTTTCTCCTGTACATTTTCCTGAAGGCCTCTGATTCTTATTGCATGTTCCATTTCTCTAAATTGTGCCATTACAACATCACTTTGAACAATCTCTATAGTTTCTTCTACTTTTTCCATTCTCTCCTCCACCCCCATCACTCCCATTTTCGATGAGGGTTTCCAAGGGAACCCTCTCTTGTCGAGGCTGACTGATATCACCAGGCACCCAGCTAGCTCCCTCACTGGGGCCTTTGACAGTTTCCGACTACATTGGGTTCCCTGATCTTCTGTACAGTTTTGTACATGCACATCTATAATGCCCCACACCCCCACAATTGTAACAAACCACTGGTCTTGTTGAATTATTAACCAGGGCGGACAGGCCCATCCACCTATCAGTTGGCCCAACCCAACCTCCGTTCGGGGGCAGGCCACCCATTACTGTCCAGGAAACCATTATCTTAGTTAAATCCAGTATCTGGGCTTGCATCGTTGTTAACTGATCATCATCCTCCCTAACCTTTCCCATTCTTGGGCCTAAGAACCATCCTACCAGCAACTCGGCTGACACCTCCTTAGCCTCCTCCACTACCTCAGTTGTCCACACTCTTCTTATAAGCTCGTCATACCCCCAAACATTCCCTCTAGCTTTGACCTTTATTTGGCTCTGGACAGGGTCCGAAGCCAAAGTACCCTGAGAGAGTTGTTCTATCCTGGCTTGTTGCACCTTGGTTGGATCTAATCCCCCCCCTCCACAACCTGATATAATTATTCAGGCGCCTTATATATTCAGACAGCTTCTCACCCCTCTTCTGATACATGTGTTCCAAATGAAACAGTAAGCTAGAGACCAT
The DNA here is from genome assembly GCF_001527695.2 of Protobothrops mucrosquamatus. Classification (NCBI taxonomy): domain Eukaryota; kingdom Metazoa; phylum Chordata; class Lepidosauria; order Squamata; family Viperidae; genus Protobothrops; species Protobothrops mucrosquamatus. The sequence continues at coordinate 887,168 of NW_015386914.1, read as the reverse complement.
CTTGGCAGATCCAAACTCATCATGCAACAAAGAGAGATAGTCACACACAATAAAATGTCCCCGGCTCAATGTTAGATTTCTAATAGCTTCTGCAGCAGGTCCCTTTAAACTCTCTCTAATTCGTTGCCTTTTCTGGGTGTCCGGTATATCCCATTCCTCAACTGCTTGTATTGCCTGTTCCATCCAAGCTTCATACTCCTCTCCCCCTTCTGGCACTGGTTGCATCCCAGGAAAAAGTACGTAATTTCCTATATCCAGCCCCTATGCAATAACCCCCAGTCAGGTTTTGGATGGAAGTCAAACTTCCCCCTGCCTGTGTGAACCCTACTTCCCCTATCCCCATGGGTAAGGAAGCACGCTTCTCTTTCTTCTGGCCTAGTAGTTTGGTTGAAGGTGTGCCCCATACAGTCGGAAAAATCACCCCTACTCTGATATCTTCTGTCAGTTGCAAACTTTCAGCCTGAAAGCACTCCAGAATACTCTTCTTCCATTCCAGCAGTACATAAAAATGGGGGGAATCCCAATCCACCCTCATATCTATCACATATACCCTCTGATCCGGGACAAGAACCCTCAATATCTGTAAAATTCGCTCCTCTGACCAAACATCGCCAGGAACATCAATTACTATGCTCGTCCTTACTTCACTATTCTGCTCTTCGCACCACCTGATAGCCACATTAGAGTCCATTTTGTTCACCTGGCTCATATCCCTACATGAGACCAATCCTCCCTTGCTAAACAGGGGGGGCAGGCAGGGAATCCCAGATGAGCCCCCACATGTAGCATTACCCCCTCAGAGGCCGCCAAAACCCAGGCCCTCCCAACCCCACTCCCCTCCGTCGCGCTCTGCAGCTACCCTCTTAAGGTGTTAATAAAGTGTCTTTTCCAGCAGGAGCTCACGTGAAGTGAGGAGGTGGCAGATTCTCATCGTTAAGGGGGTGGGGCTTTCAGGAACAATGATGACCAGCTTCTAGCCCCGATAGTCAATGCATGGTGGTGTTTAACAGCCCCAGGCAGTCGTAGCAGCAATAGTCAAGGATTTTACAGCAACCATTTGGAAACAAGGGGGGGGGGGAACCCCGGCTCCAGGCAGCAATGGAAATACAAACAAAGTTAGTCAGTGCTCTGCAGTAACAGCTCGTTCTGCAAGGGCAATCCTCCACAATGTCTATAGCTTGCACAAGTAACAGTAATCAAAGTTCGGATGGCCGCTGGTCTCCAAAGCAATAGCGACCAGCCTCTCCTTCTCTTCTGTTGTTGCTTGCAGTCTCAGGTCTCATCACTGTCAAAAACCCCTCCCCCCTTTCCTTTATTGTTAAAATCTGAATTTAGCAACCCCAGCAACTTTCTCTCTCCTCACTCTGTCTCTTGCCTCCGCTCAGGATATCCTCCCTGCGAAAGAAAGCAATAAAATTCCACCTTCTCACTCTCTCCTTCCCTCTTTTTCAAAGAAAGGGATCAGCTAAAACCTCAAATCCTTCTTCGGCTTCACCTGGTCTTTCCCCGACAATAGCAACAGCAACAGCAACCACTCCCACCCCATTTCATTGCTTTCTTTTTTCCTTCCGCCCAATCCATCGCCCACCACGCCCAAAACCAGGAGCAGCTGTCCGAGCTTCCCTCTTCTCGGGCAGGCTCTCGCAAAGCCTTTCAGCCAGCCCTGCTACAAAGATATTGAAAATATTGAACCTTGTTGTACCCCACTGCTTACCTCTCTCTCCATGTGGATGTGGTGCCATTGAGGACCACTCTCTGAGTATAGTTTGCCAGCCAGATACAGATCCATCTGGTGGTGATGCTGTCTATTCCACCTTTTTCTAGCTTACCAAGGAGTAGGTTGTGGTCTACTTTACTGAAATCTAAGTATACTATGTCCACAACATTTCGCTGGTCTACTAGTTTAGTCACTTTATCGAAAAATGAAATAAGATTGGTTTGGCATGATCTGTTTTTAACAAACCCATGCTGGCTACTGGTTATAACTTTGTTTGCTTCTAGTTGTTTACAGATCTCTTTTTTGATTATCTTTTCTAGGATCTTTCCAGGTATTGATGTTAAACTGATTGGTCTCTAGTTTCCTGGGTCCATTTTTTCCCCTTTCTTGAAGATGGGAACCACATCAGCCCTTTTCTAATCCTCAGGTACTTCCCTGGTGCTCCAGAATTTATGAAAGATGTGGTTTAATGGTTCTGAGATAACATCTGCCAGCTCCTTCAGAACTCTGGGATGTAATCTATCGGGTCCCGGTGATTTATATTCATCAAGGTCGGGTAGGTGTTCTCTTACCATTTTCTTGCTTATTTTAATTTTGTTTCTAGTTTGTCTTTTGCAATGGTTTTTTTTGGTAAGTGTGGATATAGTTTCTTTTTGTGTGAAGACTGATGCAAAGTATGAGTTAAGCAGCTCTGTTTTCTTCCTGTTGCCTGTTATTTCCTTGCCACCTTCTCTCTTTAGTGGATCTACAGTTTCCATGACTTTTTTCTTGTTAATGTATTGGAAGAACCTTTTTTTATTATCCTTGATTTCTGTTGCAAGTCTTTTTTCATTCTAACTCTTTGCTTTCCTGACTTTATCTTTGCATGTTCTGGCTCTCTGCTGATAATCGGCCTTAGTTATATGCCCCTCTTTCCTTTTTTTTATTTGTCCTTTTTGTCTTTCAGTTTGTCAGAGAGATCTTTGTACAGCCATATTGGTTTCTTCTTGAATTTCTTGTTTTTCTTTTTCAGCAGTATTGTGCTGGTATGGGCTTTTATGATTGCATTTTCAGAGTTTCCCATGCTTCTTGGGTTGTTTTCCCCTTTAGGATTTCCATCCATGGGATCATTGCTAGGTTCTTTCTGAGTTATTAAAGTCAGCTCTTTTGAAGTTTAAGATACTGGTTGGATTGTTTTATATTGCTAGAGTTTGCATTATATTAAATTCCAATATGACATGGTCACTTTCACCCAAGGTTCTGGCAATTTCAATTCCCTCTATCACTTCTTCTCTATTAGTAAGGATTAAGTCCAGTATAGCTTTACGTCTAGTTCCCTCCTCCACCTTTTGGGTGACAAAGTTGTCGGCTTGGTTGGTTAGGAATCTGTTTGATCTTCTGCTCACTGCTGTCACCGCCGTCTGTTGTCGTCCAAAGTAAAACAGGCAAGGAACGTAGGTACGAGGTGCAAGCAAGGAATAAACCTTGTATTCCTTAGCAAACAAAAAGTCAGCACTGGGAGTGGTTTGCTCCCAGTGCTTTACATAACTGTGCCACGCCCCAAAGCCCCACCCCCAGTAGCAAACCAGCATCCACCCAAAAGGGACAACCCCCCCAGGTCCGTTTACACCCTTCCCCTGGGCTAGCCATGCCCTGCTGGCCTCCTGTCCAGCCACCCAGGCCGGAACCTCCTGTCAGCTCCATGCTGGTCCTGCCCTCGGCTGTTCCCTCCGGACCTCCGCAGGCCTGCCCGGCCATCAGCAGCTTCTTCTCAGCCACCAGAGGCCTCCGGCAGTTCCTAGCGGTAAGCGGCGGCTTCCCCCGATGCTCAGCTGCTATGCTAACGGCAGTAGTCTCCTCTCACCGCCGGCTGTGTCTGGCAGCACCCAGCTGCCTCCCAACGCTCGGCTGCAACGGCCGGCCGCAACGTGGCCGGCCTGGAGAAGGTAGGCGTCTGGCGAAGAAACGGAGATGCAGGGGGAGGGCTGCTTCCGACGCCCAGCTGGCCCGTTCCGGCAGCTGGCTCAGCTCCGAGGACCGTCTGGCGTCAGGGCAGCATCTGGTTGCTGCGGTCCGTGCTCTGTTTCACCCCCCCACCGGTGAATGGCAAGCCTCATGGGGCTTGACATGCGGCCCCCTCTACCAAGGCTCCTCCTGAAAGACAAAAGGTCGTGGGTGAGCACACGCTGCTACAGGCTCCATCTGTTCTATCCCAGCCTATAGCCGTCCTTGTTAAAGGCACAAGGACCAAACCCCTGTTGATAAAATAGGCTGGAGACTTAAACAAAACAAACCCCTTTTAATATGAGTAACAAACCTGACAAATAGTCCATAAACAAAAGCAGCAAAACACCATCCAAATGGAGGAAATAGTCCACTTGAAACACGATGCAACAGAAGAGTAGTCACAGGCAAAACGAACAGAACAGGATCCCATGAAGTACTTTGCAAACGGTTGCCTTCAGCAACCAGCACTGCCCACACCTCCTCTTTTTATACAGCAGTCCCAGGGCGTTGCCTCTCAGTGCCTTCTCCTTTTTCTCTGGAGTAGTCGCATTGACTGCTGCTGATTTACTCTCGCTAATTACCTGCATGTGCAAGCATCAATTAGCATGTCCATCAGGTGTGAGTCTTCCGAGTCTGACTCATTCTCCTCACACAGCTGAGCTTCATCAGGAACACGACTGGAGGGCCCAGGCTCTTCCTCAAACCGTGAGTCTTGTAATTCATCAGAGCCTCCCTCTGACCCTGATGGCCCTTCAAACGCCTCCTCCACCTCCTCCTCAGATTCCTCAGGCTCAGCTGTTGGGAACACAGGCTGGCACGGAATCACGACACCATCACCCAGCTTTCCCGGGCACCTACGGTGAAATGCCCGCACCAGCCGGGGGGCGTAAACATCCTCCTCCCCAACCCATGATGCATCGGAGAGGGGGTACCCCTTCCATCTGATAAGATATTGCACTCGCCCACGGCGTGTTTGGGAGTCCAATACCTCCTGTACTTCATATTGCGAGCCTGCGACTGGCCCCGGTGTGTTAGTCATGGTTTTGGGAGGGGAGCCTTGGACTAGCTTTAGCAGGCTCCCATGAAACACAGGATGTATCTTCCCTAGGAACTGGGGTAACCATAATCGTACAGTTACTGGGTTCACCACCTGGACTATCTGGAAGGGGCCTATGTATTTGGGACCTAGCTTTTTGCAAGGTACCCTCAGCCGGAGGTATTTCATCGATAGATATACCCAATCACCCACCTGGAAGGGCCTGTGATCAGCCCTTCTCTTGTCGGCCTGTGCTTTCACCGCCGCTTCGGCCTTTGCTAAGGCATCTCTCACTGTTTCCCACAACCCTGCTACCTGAGTCATCCACGTTTGCGGGGTATGTAGTATGGTGGCTCCCTGAGGCCATTCGGGGATGGGAACGAACTCCACCCCATGCACCACCCGGAATGGAGCAAACCCTGTGCTGCTATGCACTGTGTTGTTATACGCCACTTCAGCAAACGGCAATAGATCCACCCAGTCCGTTTGCTGATAAGTGACGTAACTCTGGAGATAGCATTCCACCATGGCGTTTGCATATTCCGCCGCTCCATTGGTGCTGGGGTGATACGCTGAGCTGAGGCCCTGGGATGACCCTATGAGATGGAGGAAGTTACGCCAAAAGCGTGCCATAAACTGCACCCCCCAGTCCGAGATGACACGTCGAGGCACCCCATGTAGACGGTAGACGTGTTGAACAAAAAGCCTCGCCAACCATCGGGCTGATGGCAACCCCTTGCAGGGAACAAAGTGGGCCTCTTTGGAGAAAAGGTCGATGACAGTCCAAATAACGGTGTGGCCACGGCTCTCCGGTAACTCAACCACAAAGTCCATGGCGATCTCCTCCCATGGTTGGGTTGGGTCAGCCACCTTTTGTAACAACCCCAAGGGTTTCCCTACACGGGGCTTCGGGGTGGCACAAATGTGGCAGCCTTTACGTACGCCTCTACATCCGGTTTCACCCGGGGCCACCAGAACTGACGCCGTACCAGGTGCAATGTCTTCAAAAATCCGAAATGTCCGGCTTGCTTGGTATCATGGCACCACCGGAGGACTGTTTGTCATAATACCTCAGGAACGTACAATTTGTCTCCCTTCCAGGCCAGTCCCTCTCTCCATGTTAACAGTCCCGGATGGTCCCGCAGCCATGCATCACTTAGCACTGCCGCCTGTAGCTCCGGGAGCATTCCACTCGTCACCCTACGTGGGACCACTCGAGCTGCCCCTTGGCTGTATGGAGGCATGATCGCCTGTACCACCTCCTTCCTCTTACTGTGGTACTGCGGCATGCGCAACAGCGCGTCAGCGAGAAAATTCTTGCCCCCTGGTACATACTTTAGGGTGAATTGAAAGCGGGTAAAGTACTGGGCCCACCTGACGTGTTTGGGTGACAAGCATCGTGGTGTTTGCAATGCTTCGAGGTTCTTATGGTCCGTCCAAACCTCAAATGGTGTTGTAGTTCCTTCCAGTAAATGCCTCCACGTTGCAAGCACCCATCATACGGCGAACGCCTCCTTTTCCCAAATAGCCCACTCCCTTTCAGTAGCGGTGAATTTGCGGGATGTGTAGGCACAGGGTTGTAGCACTCCCTGGCCGTTCCATTGGAGGAGCACCGCTCCGACGGCAACGTCACTGGTGTCGGCTTGCACCACGAATGGAGCGTCAGGATCTGGGTGGAGCAACACTGGGTCCTTAGCAAAAAGGGCTTTCAGGTCCTCGAATGCCCTCTGACAGGCCATGGTCCACCCCAACGGTTGGCCAGGCCATGGTTTGCTGGTCAGGTGCTTTGTCCGCAACAGCTCAGTCAATGGATGGGCAATGGTGGCGAAGGAGGGGATGAACTGTCTGTAGAAATTGGCAAACCCCAGGAAGCTTTGCAGCTGGCGATGTGTCCTGGGGCCTGTCATTCTAAGACTGCCTTCACCTTTTGTGGATCCATCTCTATACCATCCCCAGTGGCCGTCGGGGTTGACCTGTATCCTCTCCTCCCTTATGGAACTCCCTGAGTCCTGTGTCCAGGTCCACCACCACTCTAAACCACTCCTGAAGCCGGTTTGGCACACCCCTATAGACACAGGCCTGGCGTAGCTCTCGGTTGAGGCCTGCCTGGAAGTGGTGGACCAACAACCGCTCTGGCCAAGAAGAGCAGAGTCGACTCGCCAACTGCCAGAAGTCCCAAACGTAATCTGCCGCGGGCCTGCCTCGTTGTTTTAGTGACAGGACCTCTGCCTCATCCCGCTGGAGCCGTGACGTGTCCTCGAACCAGGTATGCAGGGCCTCCAGAAACAAGCCCGCATCGGCCAACTCCTGGGCATGGTCACTATAGAGGTCGGCAGCCCACGCCACCGCCTCCCCCTGTAGTCCTGCTGTAATTGCCACTACCATCGCCCATTGGGACGGGTACAGATAGGCATACCGGTCCAAGTGACTAATCATGTGGCTCAGGAACATGGCCAGTCTATCTGGGTTCCCATCAAACGAGATAGGTATGGGCGGTGGACCCCATGCCATCCCTTGACCCCACGGGGCCGCGGGCTGACCCACACCCCGGACAGCATCAGCCGGGGTTGGCAAGCTCTGGGTTCCAGGCCCGGTACCCTGTGGCCCTGGTGTCATCCCTGGAGGTGCTCCCCATGAATCACCCCCTGACCCACCTGGCCACCCAGTTTGGGGCTGCGTGGATGATGCACCGGGTACGGGGCCTCCGGCCATGGAAGCGCTCAGGGCTGGCGGCATCCGTAGCCTCAGGCTGCTCAGCCGGAACCGGGTTGACTCAGGGTGCCTTGAGGATATGTCCATCCGTTGCCACGAGGCCATCTCCCATGTAGCCACACGGCTGTGCCACGATGAAGGTCCTTGGTACCTGGCCTCGCCGAACCGGTCCCGTAGCACATCCATCGTATACTGACCAGGGGCGGTGGAGTAACTCCACTCCTCCTCATCGTCCCCTGTCACACGTCTCTCCCTCCATTCCATAAGGGAAGGCCTGGCACTTGGTGTGTGTACCTGTGCTGCATCCATGCTAGCCAACGCAGGACTTTGCCACCATTCTCCCATTGTTCCAGGAGCTTTAGCCTCCTGGGGCTCACCCAAAGGGACCGTGGGCCGTGTCACCTTTGGCCTGACCACCAGCTGCACCTCTTGGGTCTCTGAGGCAGGTGCAGGGCCCATTGCTCCGGCCGGAGCTCCTTCCTCTGTCTCCTGAGGAGCCTCCTGTTTGCCCTCCACCATTCCCTCAGAACAAGGGTAAGGGCTAGGGAGCAGAAGAATGTGAGTGCTGACTTACTGTCACTGCCGTCCGTTGTCGTCCAAAGTAAAACAGGCAAGGAATGCAGGTACGAGGTGCAAGCAAGGTTTATTCCTTAGCAAACAAAAAGTCAGCACTGGGAGTAGTTTGCTCCCAGTGCTTTACATAACTGTGCCATGCCCCAAAGTCCCACCCCCAGTAGCAAACCAGCATCCGCCCAAAAGAGACAACCCCCCCTGGTCCGTTTACACCCTTCCCCTGGCCTAGCCATGCCCTGCTGGCCACCCGTCCAGCCACCCAGGCCAGAACCTCCCATCGGCTCTATGCTGGTCCTGCCCTCGGCTGTTCCCTCTGGACCTCTGCAGGCCTGCCCAGCCGTCAGCAGCTTCTTCTCAGCCACTGAAGGCCTCCGGCGGTTCCTAGCGGCGAGTGGCGGCTTCCCCAATGCTCAGCTGCTATGCTGATGGGCGTAGTCTCCTCCCATCGCTGGCTGTGTCTGGCAGCACCCAGCTGCCTCCCGACGCTCAGCTGCAATGGCCGGCCGCAACGTGGCCGGCCTGGAGAAGGTAGGCGTCTGGCTGTTCTGTCCCCCGTCCGACCCACACCCCCCAACCAGGCAGCCGAGGCCTGAAAAACTGCTCGGCACAAAGGCAAATGAATTCCTTGGCAGCAACTGCGTAGCTGCCTGCCAAGCCTTTACTGATAAGACACAGTAAACAAAGATAACTCCACAATGACTTGCCAGAGAGCGTGCAACCGAATATCCATCCAAAAAAATTGTCTGTCACGAAACTTCACATGCCACACCCCTTGCTTATATAGCCAGTGGGGTGTGGCCCAGTGACTCAGCTGAATTATCTGGCGCGACGTGTCCGCTGCTGCGCACGCTTATCTTTCCGACGCTGGCGTGGATCCAGCCAAGACGTATCCTCGTCGGAGTCCGATACACCTGGCTCCTGGCTGATCCCAGAAGCACCTGGCTCCTGGCCAATCTCAGAAACACCGGGCTCCTGGCCAATCCCAGAAACACCGGGCTCCTGGCCAAACTCCTCGCTGTCGGAAGGCACCGAAGGCTGCACCAGAGGGGAAGGGCCGGGAGAGAGAGGCCTAGCCATCTCCTCTCCGTCATGTTCAGAGCCTTCCTCCTCTGATGAGAGGGACCCACCGGATGGAGCCACAACACTGGCGAAGAAACGGAGATGCAGGGGGAGGGCTGCTTCCGACGCCCAGCTGGCCCGTTCCGGTGGCTGGCTCGGCTCCGAGGACCGGCTGGCGTCAGGGTGGCGTCTGGTTGCTGCGGTCCGTGCTCTGTTTCACCCCCTCACTGGTGAATGGCAAGCCCCATGGGGCTTGACAACTGCAGAGTTTGTATCCCAGTTGATATCTAGATAGTTGGATATCTGGATATTTATGTCCAGTTTATTGTAGTTTCAATACTGGACGAGGGCTCACAAGGCTCTTTTAAGGCCTACTGGTGTCCTGGAGAGGATCACAGCACCATCTGCATAGAGCAGGAGGGCAATGCTTTGGTCACCTATTTTTTTGGGGTGGTTTATTTAACCATTTTACCATGTTATTTATATAAAAATTGAAAAGTAAGGGGGCCAAAATGCACCCCTGTTTAACCCCCTTTTGAGTTTCAACTGACCTTGAGAGGGACCCTTGCATATTGCACCTACTTTGAGGGATGTTTTAGTATGGAAGGCATGTAACAGATGAAGCCTGTGTTCAATTGAAGCAGTTTCCAGCTTCTCCCATAGCTTAGTCCTTGTAACTGTATCAAAAGCTGCCTTGAGATCTATAAAGGCAGCATATAATGATTAAGGTTTATTTGATACATATTTTCAATTAAATGATGAAGAACTAAGCGCTGATCTATAGTACTTCTCCCCTCTCTAAACCTGGCTTACTCTTCAGCAATCGTATGTCAGTAAATTAGATTTTATTGTATTAAATATGAGGCCCCTTTTTTGGATGCAAAAATTTTTAAATGAAGTATTTAGTGTAATTCATATAACATTATATTTTAATATTGTATTTTAAGTCTTGCAAACTACCTAGAGTTACGTTGGTGAGATGGTGTCAAGGTTCCGACTAATGAACCCAACCAAGTAAGCACCGACGAGATGATCCAATCTCTTTGTGCAAAACTATATTGAGTACATCATTTCAGCACGATTGAAAGTAAACCAGATCTGGTTATCTCCTGCATGAACCATTATAATTAAAACACACAATTCTCCCTCTCCCTATTAGTTTATGTCACATTGTCCAATCAAGTGTCAAAAGTTTGTTATGAGAAAGTGTTTCTGTAAGTTGGTAAACACCTGTTGAAATGTCCTTGGTTCACATAGTCAGATTTCTTGTTGTCTGGAGTCTGCATTCCATTTCCCCCCTCCCCGCTAGCGTGTTGGCAAGCTAAGAAGCAGTAAGGGTGGCAACCTTGTGCACATGCTTCAAGCTTGGCAGGTGGACCCCCCCAGAACATGTAAGCTCCCTGAAACATAGTAAACACATATTAATGACATTTTTTCTTTCTTCTCTTCATTGCTTTATCCCCTCCCTGCTGGAGGCCCTGGCTTTTGAGGGTATTTGGTATGGAATTTATTTATTAAGTGATCTGCTTGGACATGGTGAGCTTTAGCCCACCTCGCTTCAGTAATTGGGTAACCCCTCAATTGTACCAGATATTGCAATTTCCCCTTGTAGAGTCTAGAATCTAAAATCTGTTTAATCTCATAATGCGTCTCACCCCCCACTATTATTGGTTCCAGAGCGTCTCTCCCTACTGGTCTTAACCTAGATCCTTGGGCCAGTTTTAGTAGACTACAATGTAATACAGGGAACACTTTACCCAATATTCTAAGCAGCTTCAGCTCTACTGTAACTGGGTTAATGACTTTCATAATTGGGAATGGGCTGTATGTATTTAGAATCTAGCTTTCTGCAGGGCAATCTCAGTTTTAAATATTTGGTGAATAGATACATTTTATCTCCTAGGCCAGTGATGGCAAACCTTTTAGAGACCGAGTGCCCAAACTGCAACCCAAAATCCACTTATGCATCGTTGGGTGCTGGATGGATGTGGCCCATTGGCTGGGTGTGGCCAATTGGGTGGACGTGGCTTCAGTGGTAACAGCACTGGGTGGGACTAAAAAGTTCAATCAATCAATTCCAACTTTGCAAGATCTTTTTTCTTCCCGCGAGAAGTTGAAATTGACTGATTGAACCTTTTTTTTTGCATACGACGCCAGAGGCCTAAAGCAAAATGGTTTTATAAAACCCAGATGAAGGCCTAGGACTGGGGAGATGGTGCGGGTGCCCACAGAGAGCACTCTGAGTGCCGCCTCTGGCACCCGTGCCATAGGTTCGCCACCACTGTCCTAGGCGGAACATTCCTTGGGGAGTTCGCTTCTTATCTGCCTGTTTTTTCTGACTCTCTGTGGCTTTAATGAGAGACTTTTTTACATTTCCCCATGCTTTTTGGAGGGAATATCCTCACTCACTTAGTGTCACTGAGGAAGGGGTATCCCATGGGTATCCCAGCATTGATAGGAATTCCATTCCTGTAGCTACTTTAAAGGGGGTGAGTCCTGTGCTACTATGTACTACATTGTTGTATGCCACTTCAGTGAACGGCAGGAGCTCCGCCCAATTAGACTGCTGATAGTTGACATTGCAGGCTAGCAGGGATGTATAACTTGTTCCCTTTCCAGGCCATCTCCTCCCTCTCAGTTAATTCTCCTTGCTGGGCACTGAACCATCCTTCTTCATCTGCTGTGTTAGGGCATCATTACTATTTGGGGTTTTCCTTTTCACCTGTTGCCTACTGGTTACCTATGCAGCCAGCTGTTTGTGAGGATAATAGAGGTCACCACTTTCTCTCAAGTCCTTTTGTATTGGGGCATGCGGGACAGTGCATCGGCTAGGAAATTCTTCTCTCCCAGAATATACTTTAAGTTAAAGTAAAATCGATTAAAATTTGGGCCCATTGTACTTGTTTAGGAGAAAGTTTTTTGAGGGGGAGGGGTTCTCAATGTATCCAGGTTTCTGTGGTCAGTCCACACTTCAAAGGGATTTTTACTTCCCTTTAGGAACTGCCTCCATGCCAGTAATGCCCATCGTACAGTGAAGGATTCTTTTTCCCATACTGCTCAACATTTCTCAGTCTCATTTAATTTACAGTATGTGTAGGCACATGGTTGTAGTCTCCCATCTTTATTCTTTTAAAGGAGTATTGCCCCCACTGCCACATCACTGGCATCCACCTGAATCACAAACAGTTCCTCAGAGTTAGGATGCTTCAGGACCAGTTCAGCCGCAAATTGTCTTTTGAGCTTTTCGAATGCTGTTTGGCATTCCATTGTCCAGTTTAGTGGCTGGCTGGGCAAGGGTTTCTCTCCACCCCCTCCCGTGTTTAATAGCTCCATAATTGGCAATGCAATTTTCATAAAGGAATTGTCTGTAGAAATTTGTGAACCCCAGGAAGCTTTGTAGCTGTTTTTGGATTAGTGGGGTTTGCCACTCCAAAATGGCTTTTACTTTCCCCAGGTCTATTTCTACCCCTTTGCAAGATATCCCATAACCAAGGTAGTCTAAACTGATCTTATGGAAGTCACATTTTGACAACTTGGCATACAATTTAGTCTTCAACAGCTTTTTCAACACTTGTTGCACTAATTTCACATGTTCCTCCATTGTCTCAGAATAGATGAGGATGTCATCAAGATATACTAGGGGCCCTTGGTATAGGTCTCATGTATTTTATTGATTAGTTGCATGAACACGGCAGGCCCCCCCCCTGTAATCCAAAAGGCATTACTTTGAACTGGTAGCATCCCAGTGGGCAGTTAAAGGCAGTCTTCCATTCATTGCCTTCCTTGATTCTTACCCAATAATACGCCTCTCTCAGATCTAACTTCGTGAATATCTTCCCCTTTGCCAGATGGCCCAACATGTTTTTCATGAAGGTGAGGGGATACATATTTTCCATGCACATGCCATTTATCCCATGACAATCCATGCATAATCTTAGAGATACATCTTTCTTTTCTTTAAACAGCATGGTGGCTACCAACTGAGACTTAGCGGCTTGGATGAAACCCCTGGCTAGGTTCTTGTCAATGTATTCCCTTAACTCCCCCATCTTTCTAGGTGTCAAAGAGTACATCTTAGGCTTGGAGTGATGGGGGGGGGTAGGGTGTTGCATTCCCTTTTGCTGAACACCTCCACCAGGTCCTGGTATTCTTTAGGGATAGGCTGCATCTTCGGCGACCTCTTGGATGCCACTCTCTTGCGCTCACTCCATTTCCCCTTGTCTCTATGCTGTTTAGGCTCATCACTTTTCTTTAGGGAGGAGGGAGGGCTTGTCCCTTCCATCACCACATGCCTTGCATATAATAATAGTAATAGTAATAGTAATAGTAATAGTAATAGTAATAGTAATAGTAATAGTAGTAATAATAATAATAATGTTGGAAGGAACCTTGGAGGTCATCTAGTCCAACCCCCTGCTCAGGCAGGAAACCCTATACCATTGCAGAAAAATGGCTGTTCAGTCTCTTCTTAAAAACTTCCAGTGTTGGAGCATTCACAGCTTCTGGATGCAGGCTGTTCCACTGATTAATTGTTCTAACTGTCAGAAAATTTATCCTTAGTTCTAGGCTTCTTCTCTCTTTGATTAGTTTCCATCCATTGCTTCTTGTCCTGCCTTTAGGTGCTTTGGAGAATAGCTTGACTCCCTCCTCTTTGTGGCAGCCCCTGAGATAGTGGAACACTGCTATCATGTCCCCCCTTGTCCTTCTCTTCTTTAAAGTAGACATACCCAATTCCAGCAACCGTTCCTTATAAGTTTTAGCCTCCAGTCCCCTAATCATCTTTGTTGCTCTTCTCTGTACTCTTTCTAGAGCAGCGGTTCTCAACCTGTGGGTTGCGACCCCATTTGGGGTCGAATGACCATTTCACGGGGGTCGCCAAACAACGCAGTCCGCCATTTCCCCCCCCCCTTTTCCTTAGCTGTGCTACTCCCTCTTATTCTACTGGCTTTCGAAAGCCAATAGAATAGACTCTCTTGAATAGAGTCTAATTCTATTGGCTTTCAAAAGCCAATAGGAATTATCCAGGCTGTCTCTGCCCTGCTGAGCCCGCCAAAAGTCCCAGTCTGCAAACAGTGCTGCAAGTTGTCTGCAGCTAAGGCGAGCTTTCTGGATGTTTCCACCCCTCCCTGCTGAGCAACTACTAAATGTAAGTAAAAGAGGGCCAGAGGTGGGAAGTGGGAGGCTGGCAGGCGCAGGGAGGGTTGCTGGCACGTGTGGGGCCCAGCGGGTACCTTACCTCCCTTGGGCTGGGCCAGCTGGTGGCCCAGCCGGTGGTCGCCCTGCACCCTCGCTGCCGCGTGCCATGGCCGCCCAGGAGCGCCTGGGTCTACCTGCCGCTGCACCGAACGTGCGGTGGCCAAGGTAAGGCTAGTGGAGCAGCGGCGGGCGCAGGGAGGGTTGCTGGCGCGTGTGGGGCCCGGTGGGTGCCTTTCCTCCCTTGGGCTGGGCCAGCTGGTGGCCCAGCCGGTGGTTGGCCTGTGCCGTCGCTGCTGCTTGCCATGGCTGCCCAGGAGCGCCTGGGCTTGCCTGCCACCGCACTGAACGGGCGTCTTGCTCCGCGATTGCCAGCTCCGCACAAGAAACAGAGTTTCTTTTTCTTTCCTTTCCTTTTCTTTCTTCTACCCCGCTTTCTCCCCCTCTCCTGTCCCCTCTCCCATTCTTTTCTCTCCTCTCCTTCCCTGGCAACATGGCGGTACAGGAGGGGTGCAGAGAACCTTCTGCTGGGTCCCTCTTCTTCGGCTCGCCCGCAACTTCACCGAAAAGACCTCGACCGACGGCTGCGAGATTCGGCCGGCTGAGGGGGCTGCTCTAGCTCGAGCAGGAGAGCCATCTCTATGCTCCAGGCATCCAAAGGCTGTGTCGGACCGGCGCGCGAGGGCCGGCGCGCTCTCGGGAAGGGAGGAAATAAGGAAGGAGGGAGGAAAGGAATGAATGAAGGAAGGAAGGAAGGAAGGAAGGAAGGAAGGGAAGGAAGAAGGGCGAGCTCGAGCTCAGCAGACGGCGGGTGGAGCAGAGCAGCAGCAGCAGGATAGGGTGGGGCGGGGCTCCGCGGCGCCCACGGGCCAGGCGCTGAGACTGGCAGTTTAGCAGCAACTCCCCTTTGTGTCTGGACTGAGAAAAGGGGAGCCGCTGCCAGCCAGCCAAGCCCAGTTGCCGGAGACGGGGAGGCGATGCGACGTGAGAATCCCCCTGCACGAAGCCTTCGCGGGCAGGCTCCCTTTACCCGGAGGGTGGAGGAAGATCCGAGCAGATGGGCAGCTGAACTCCCCAGTGGGGTGGAGGAAACAGGGCAGGGTCGCGAGTGAGTGTGTGAGGGTGCATGAGGGCGAAAAGGTTTGGCTGCCACGGGAGCACTTGTCACGGGTTCCCTCTCAGGTTCTGATCGCTGGCGATCCGGGCTCTTGCGAGGGGAGGGAAGAGGGTGGAAGAAGTGGCTCTCCCCTCCCCTCTTCCTGCTGGGGCCACGAAAAGAGGGAGGGGGAAGACAGAAAAAAGTGCATTTTTCCAAGGGCTGCCTAAGAGGAAAGGCCGCTTTGCGCCGGGCTGCTCAGAGCCAGGAACTGGGAAACCCTGATTTGCTGCTGCTACTGCTGCTTTGTAGGAATGCCAGGACTTTCTGCCCATTTCCTTGGTTGGAGTTATTTCCTTTTCCGCGTGCGTGTGGGTCACATGTGGTCATGTGTGTGGGTCACGTGTGGGTCACGTGTGGTCATGTGTGTGGGTCACGTGTGGGTCACATGTGGTCATGCGTGTGGGTCACATGTGGTCACATGGGTGCGTGGGGTCGCGGCATTAGGAAGGTTGAGAACCACTGTTCTAGAGTCTCTAGAGTCTTTTTCCCCAGTGCACAGCAGGGTTCCACTTGGACAGCCAGGATAATCCCAATATCATAGCTTCTACCATCTTTGGGGTCACCATGAACAGAATGGTTTCTTTGTGGCTCCCCAGCTTTAGATGCACCGACTCAGGTAGGTAGGAAGCAGGCAGCCTGCCCACCAGAGAGCTCGAACAGAGTGGTGCAGCTTCCTCATGCTCAACCCTAGGTTTCGTACTGTCTGTAAGCTGACTAAGCATTGGGTGCATCCAGAGTCTATTAGTGCCTTTACTTCCCCTTTCACCCCTGAATGGGGTACTATGATCTCTATTTGGGCCAGGAAGGGGTTGAAGGTTTCACTTACCATTGGACCATCTTCCCCCTCGCTGTCACTTTCGTAGATGGTTAATTGCTGGGTCTTTCTGGTCAGAGTTCCCTTCCCTTTGCTGCTGTGGGGGGGGGAGACCTTGATGATCTGCTGCACCATTCGTGATATCTTCTCATTCTTGTGCACATTTTTTGGTTTTGGGGGAGTCGGGGTCTTCGGAGTCATGGATTCACTCTGGTATTTCTTGGGGCAGGCACATGTGGTATAATTCTCTGTTTAGTCCATCTTGGAAGTAGTAGACCAAGAGCCGTTCCAACCAGTGTCGCAGCTTCCCTGCCAGTCTCCAAAATTCATGAATGTACTCTATCACTGGCCTGCTCCCTTGTTTGATGGTGTGGATCTCGAACTCCGCTTGTCTGACCTGCGTGTCATCTCTGAACCTGGCTCTCAGCATCCTTAGGAAGGTGTTGGGGTCTCCCAACTCAGGGGCTTCTTCATTGTGGAGGGCCATTACCCACTCCCTTGAGATTTGCCACAATGGCATTCACACAGGTTGCATTGTTGACGTATACTGGTCCGTATCAATCCGGGTGTGCCCACATCTGATTCAGGAAGAATGCTAATTTCTCTGGACACCCATTGAATGTGGCTTTGATTGGTGGGGGCTCCAGGACCCCCAGGACAGCCCAATATCTGTGCAGCCACCCCACTCCATGAGGGAAAGGCCATGGCTGGGTGTTGGCAGCCACTGGCTGCAGCCAGGGCTTTTTTTCTCGGAGAAAAGGTGGCGGAACTCAAACCTGGCCACGCCCTCATCAAACCCTAGGACCGCCCCTTTAGAGAACAGGAATGCAAGTAAAATTTGGGAGGGGCTATTTCCGGTGTGGGAGGGGCTATTTCCGGTGCGGCCGGCCCGGAAAAAGGTGCCGGAACGCGGTTCCGCCNCGTTCCGGCTGAAAAAAAGCCCTGGCTGCAGCAATGATTGGCCAGCAGTTCAACAGGGTGGGGCTGCCACCCACTGGGGTCTGATGGCTCCCTGCCCTGGAGCTGGGCCAGGCTGGGTGGTGGTGGTCCACAGGGGGTTGGCCGCTTCTCCAGTTGCAGCAACCCTGGTCCTCTGTTGGGGTTGCAATAACAGAGCCGGGATGGTTACTGAAGGTTGGCCACGGTCTTGGAAGGCTGCTTCTTCCTCCACATTGGCTCCATTCCTTGCACCTCCAATCCACTGAACCTCTCCTACAGCTGTTCGACCAATGGGCTATGGCAAGCTGCCAGATACTGCAAATCCACCGGTTCTTTCCACTCCACTGCTCTCTTTCCTGTACGTCTAAATTCCTGACTGAATGTCATCCCTGGGGAGATCAGAGGGAATTCAACCTTAGCCGCCTTTGGCATGATGGCCTGCCACAGTCTAGTCCCATCTGGCAGAGGCCCCCTGCTATTCCAGTCTTCTTCTGCACTGCTGGTTTCCCGGTCTTCTCCACTTACTCCTTTAGGTGGGTCACCATTGTCTGGGTACCGGAGTCCATTTGGCCTGTGATCAGGGTCTCCTTCACCAGTCCCATCCCAGACTTAGCTGCCTGCTCTCCCTTACTTTCTACCCTGGCCATCTTCCTCTGAGTCATCACAGCTCTTCCAGAGGCAACCAGACAGTCTGTAGGAGCTTCTATAGATCCTGGGGTATAATTCTTTTAGTGGAAAGCTGCTTTAATGTCAAGGTTCTGAACCCAACCAAGTAAGCACTGATGAGATGATCCAATCTCTTTATTCAAAACTTTATTGAGTACATCATTTTGGCACAATTGAAAGAAAAGCTAACTCTGGTTATTTCCTGCATGAACTGCTATAATTAAAACACACAATACCCCCTCCCCCTATTAGTGCATGTCCAATCAAGTGTCAAAAGTTTGTTATGAGAAAGTGTCTCTGTGAGTTGGTAAACACCTGCTGAAATGTCCTTGGTTCACACAGTTGGATTTCTTGTCTGGAATCTGCATTCCATTTCCCCCCTTTCCCCTAGTGCATTGGCAAGCTAAGAAGCAGTAAGGGTGGCAACCTCGTGTGCATGTTTTAAGCTTGACAGATGGATGGTTATATAAATTCATACAAAATAGGTGACTGAATGACTGAATGACTGACGGAAGGAAGGAAGGAAGGAAGGAAGGAAGGAAGGAAGGAAGGAAGGAAGGAAGGAAGGAAGGAAGGAAGGAAGCAAGCAAGCAAGCAAGCAAGCAAGCAAGCAAGCAAGCAAGCAAGCAAGCAAGCAAGCAAGCAAGCAGGTACAGTAAGCAATCTTTCAATGTGCCCTGTCTTGATGGCATATTTTTATTTGATTTCATTTCTTTTCAATGATTTCCTATTCTACTCCTGCAATGCAGAATGTTAATATTGTAAGTCTAGTTTATTATGGCAGAATCATGTTCCAATATACTTAGGAATTTTGTAGCAGTCTTCTGAGGCTTTATTTTATGTACGTGTATGTTGATTACTCTGTTAATTCTCAGACGTGCAAAGCAACTTGTAAACCAAATGCTAACTTAAGGCTAGATTTATGACTCATAATATCATATAGAAAACAGGCAGAAAAAACAGTAACTCCTCTTGGAATGTATGTCTGTGCATCAGACAACAGTGTCATGGTTCCAAAAGATGAAACTCTTCAAAGAACTCTGAGGCATTGTTTACCTGAAAGAATCTTTATTCGAGAACCATAGCATTGGCACTTACATAGCCAAAGCCAAAATCTGAATTCCCCTCCCCTGAGTACATAGTATCAAAGCACAATTCCCTCCTCTAATTTACAGTCATAAATCACATTCTCCAATTAGTTTGAAATGCAGACTTTCCCTCCAGTTATCCAACCGGCCAATTCTTATCATCTCTTATTTCAAAAAACTTGATTCTCATACTAGTTACAGTATTGTTATGTCTAACTAAACTCCCAGGCACATTACTCCCCCCCAATATCATCTAATTGTAACTCCAATTCTAAGAATAAAACATAAGAAGGAAAATGGTTGCATCTCTATATGTTGTCAAAGCAAAAACATCCGATGTTAGCAGCATTGACAAACAGCTTCTAAGTGCATTATCTATTTTTCAAGAGATTTAGTATTATTATCTATAAACAAGTGATGGTAAATCAAGCAACTTTAGTAACTGTATTTGGTAAAGTCAACAAGCACAGCAGAGGATCAATCATAAGAGAGATTTTCATAAGCAATGCATATTTTTTTGCCAAACAATCTGTCGTCTGTATATTTTCATTTTTCAGATAACTTGAAACTTTTTTGAAAGGCTTTGTGTTCAGTTATGCAACACAGCTAATTTATTTATTTATCTTATTTATATAGCTGCCATCTCACAAGCAAGTAATTCTGGGTGGCATAAATAAAACTAAAACAATGAATACCAAAAATCATTATAATTAACTAATATTAAATGCATTAAAAAACTATAAAAACAGCTAAAAAGAAGAAGGGTAAATGAAGGGATGTTAATACAAGTAGTCCTTAACTTACAACCACAGTTGAGCCCCATATTTCTGTTGCTAAGCAACACATTTAAGTGAGTATGGCCCCATTTTACAATCTTCCTTGCCATAGTCATTAAGTGAATCACTGCAGTTGTTAAGTTAGTAGCATGGTTGTGAAGTGAATCTTGACTTCGCTTGTTAGAAAGTTGCAAAAGATTATCACATGACTCTGAGACACTGCAACTGTCATAAATATGAATCAGTTGCCAAGTATCTGAATTATGATCATGTGACCATGGGGATGATGCAATGGTCATGTGAAAATGGTCATAAGTCACTTTTTTCAGTGCTGTTGTAATTTTGAATGGTCACTAAATAAATGAGGATTATCTATAGTAATGGAGCCACCACACTAGTTCAATTGTTTCCTGGTGTGATGACTACCCTGGACGCTTCCCCAGATACTGCTCTAAATTCAGCTTTGGGGAGGATGAGCCAGTTCCTGGCACATCAAGAGCTGAGTTGATTGATGTTTCTGAGCAGCCATCTATGAGGGAGTTGGCTGAAGCGCAGCTGCAGCAGAACAGTCCTGAGGCTCCAGGTGGGGAAAGCATGCAGATACAGCTGGTCAGTGATATGGAAGAGGAACTGCCTTCTGCACCTGATCCAAGAACAAGTAGGGCAAAGAAAAGACAGGAGCAGAGAAGGTCAGCCACATGCAAGGAGAAAGCCTCACCCTTCTTATGGGATGCACCAGAAGCTGGCTATTTAACACAGCAGAAAGATGGAGGCGATGCTGGGAACAATGTGTTTGTTTCCTAAGTATGTGTTTTGTGGTCGTTGTGATTCCTGCCTCGCTTTGAATTGACACCGTGCCTTGGAAACTGGATTTTTCTTGCCTTGTGAACTCTCTTGTGTTGTGTTAAATTTGCCTGGTGGATTTATTTTGACTGAGAAACTTTCAAGTGTCTTGTGGATTCTTTGGCCATTGCTCTGTGAACTAGCATTGGTCTGTTTGTGTCTGGACTTAATTGGGACAGTGCTGGGATTTTGATAAAGGGATTTGCTGGGGAATATTAATAAACTCACTAAACCACAGTTACGTGTGTGAGAGAGTGAGTGGGACAGCACACCTGGAGTCCCCAAACCTGCTGGCATAACCAGGTCTTGAGGTACCTTTGGAAGCTTAGAAGTGAGAATGTCATCTTCACCTTGAGGTGGGGTGGGGACTGAGGAGATTCCACAGTGCAGAAAAAGCCCCACCAAGGCCCCACCAAATGCAGCTCCCAAGGTGATGGAACCATAATATGCCCATTATATTAGATCTGGTGGGTAGTTGAAATTGGTGAATGGCATATAATAACACCATCAAATAATCCAAGTAATGCCAAGTAATGTTAAATATTGAGACTAATATACATTGTTAGAATGGATAGGGAGATGGATTTCACAAGCTAGGAGGCTATTCAAGATAACAGCAGAAGAACATTTTATTTGTTGTTCGGGCCAAGAACTCCTGTAGTCCTTAAGGGGATGCAAATATTGTGACAAGGTCTGAACCGTAATTCCCACATAATTTTAATAAAAATAAAACAATAAAATAAAGTAAAATAAAAAATTACCTTATTATTTCTTAGGTACTTGTGTTTGCCTTGCATGACTGATCAGTTAGCTGTTTCTTTGGGGTAAATCTTTTACCTTGTGTGACAACCATACATAATCACTGCTGTCCTGGGTTGACCACAGGCAGTGGAAATTTATTCTAAACTCACTGTCAGAATCCAAATATATTCCATCTCTAGTTATCAACTATGAAAACCCGCATTTCTGTCTGCTCTGGATTCTGTCATACGATGAAGGGAAGGGGGTGAACAAAGGGGCTTTATGGCCCTCACTTCCTTCAGCCTACTTCAAAGGGACTGAATGTGGATATCACCAAATGGACTAACAATAACAATGGGGGTCATTAG
>NW_015386914.1:831886-862982 GCF_001527695.2 Protobothrops mucrosquamatus | reverse complement strand
TGAAGGGAAGGGGGTGAACAAAGGGGCTTTATGGCCCTCACTTCCTTCAGCCTACTTCAAAGGGACTGAATGTGGATATCACCAAATGGACTAACAATAACAATGGGGGTCATTAGCTTTCATGTAATCCTTTTTGAAGTTTCCTCCCGGCAATGAGGAAAAGGGGGTGAGAATGTAATGCCTAGAATTGTCGCTGGGAAAAGGGGGTTATGGGGGTGTGGCTAATGGGGGATCCCTTAAAACCTTGAATGGGAGAGCTCAAACCCAAGTCCTGTCTAGAACGCCTACATCCAGCTTTCTCTTAATAAAGATGCCTGTTGGAAGAAATATTCCAGGAGTTCTGTCTTCTTAAGATGCAAAGTGGGGTGGGTCCTTACACTCACCAGCAATTCAGAGGTAGATTTTATTCCTGAAATAATATTCCTTGCCAAGCACTAGCACTCCATCAGCTGGAATTAAGAATTGCCTCAAGAGCAAGAAGCTTTGCAAAGGGTGTCTCCTTTCCTTTTTATTATGCCACCACTTTAATATAGGCTATATTAATATAAAATATAAACAGAAGGCATGACTGTGGTTTTGGTGAGCTTTTACACTCTAGATTTATTGGCAAGCCTATACATTAAATAGAAAAGATACATTAATGCAGGGGTCTCCAAACTTGGTAATTTTATGATTTGTGGACTTCAACTCCCAGAATTCCTTAGCCAACAGGGCTGGCTGAGGAATTCTGGGAGCTGAAGTCCATAAGTCTTAAAGTTGCCAAATTTGGAGACTCCAGCATTAAAAGATGCCAAGAGAATTTGGGTCAGCTAGAAATCTGTGCTACTAAAATTTCCCTCCATAGTTCAATGCACAATTAGCATATTTAACTCAAATAAGCCACACATAACCTTTCTTGGGTGATAGTTTATAATATACTCCAGTGTTGGCATTTTCCACTGGCACTTGCAACAATTGATTCACTGATAACCCACCCTTCCAGATTTCAACTTTTGTTCTGTTCAGTAACAGAATGAAACATCTGATATTGTAGCTGGCCACAGTAAATCAGTTGCTTCCCCTGTCAGTATTGAGAGGCATTTTCAAGTTCTCAACTGTTCTTATTAACCTGGGAAAGTCACTGGCATGGGTGTGTGACCCTTAAAGGAACATTGTAGGAGTGTTTCTTCAGTGTCTGTGTGCTTGTAGAATATCAAAATAAAAGAAATTGTTTGGACATTTTCAGAAACGCTAAGAATGTTGCAGTGGAGTTACTTCCCTCATTGATTTGGGATAATTGTTGTTGGCTTTGTTACTCATGTTCTTGTTGTTTCTTATTTGTTTGCTGCTTTCTTGCTCAGCCAGCTCTTCATTCCTTCATGCAGGCATGCTTCCAGACAGTTAGATTGTCCCCTGCCAGTCAAAAGGCACTGAACAACCACTTCATCTTTTCCTCTGCAGTATTTAGTTTTTTTCCTTTGAAAAAGGAAACACCGAAATTACAGATTCTACAGATTCACACTTGGATTCTAAGTCAAAAGCAAGGTTGCAAGACAATTTGCACATTAGATGGAAGTGCTCTCAGGTCTCTTCCATGCATCCCCAGCAACTGGTTTTCCCCCATGTTGAATCTGGAGGAGAATGGAAAATAGCCATTTTTTTTGTGCCTCCAAAATGAGGCAAACAAAATGGCTGCTTTTATGATCATGGCTTCTGCTTCAGCTGTTAGATGAATGAAGAATGGGATTGGGTCTCTTCCCCTTTTCCACTGGCTGCCTCTTTCCCCCTGTCTGATCTAAATTGAGGAGGAGTAGGTAGAGGTCAATGCAAGGATCTCACTGAAGAAAGACAGCAGAAGATAAAATCATGAGGTATATAGGAAGCACATCAGAATAGTAATGGGGGACTTTAACTATCCCAACATCAACTGAAAGAAAAACTCTGCACCAAGTGGAATATCAAATAGGTTCCTGACAAACCCAGCAGACAACTTTGTCTCCCAAAAAGTAGAGGAGGGAACTAGGGCATCAGCCATATAGGCTTAATTCTCGTTAACAGAGATGAAATGATAGAAGGTGTTGAAGTAACAGGAACCTTGGGGGGGGGGCGGTGTGATCATGCAATACTATGTTTTCCCAAAAGTAAGACCTATCCTGAAAATAAGCCCTAGCTTGATTTTGGGGGGTGGGCCTAATATAAGCCCTATCCCTAAGATAAGCCCTAGTTTTGGGTGAGGCACATTTTTTGACAAAGTGACAAAATTAGTGGACCAGATAAATGCTGTGAATATAATTTACTTGGACTTCTGTAAGGCCTTTGATAAAGTAGAGCACAACCTACTACTTGATAAGATAGAAACATATGGGTTAAATAGCATCACCACCAGATGGATTTAACTGGCTGAACAACCACACTCAACTTGTAGTCCTCAATGGAACTGCATCTACATGGAGGGAAGTATGCAATGGGGTACCCCAAGGCTCTGTTTTAGTCCCAGTATTCTTCAACATCTTCATCAATGATTTGGTGTTCATTATTCCTTATTGAGTCATCATTACTTTACCCTTACTGGTTATTTATTTTTAAATCTAATGTAAATATTTGAGTAAGATAGATAGATGGATAGAAGGACGAATAAATGTATATTGCAAGTTGGATGGATAGACAGACAAATAATGTTAATTTAAAATTACTTCTTAAACAAAGAGTCTTCTGTGTGTCAGAGTCATTGTGATTGAATTTTTTTTATTTAAAACAATTTCTAAAGTTTTAGAACATTAGAGGCTATATATAGAGGCCATATACCCATGGCTCAGATGCTATATATGCGCTAGATATTTCTCAGTTGGGTAAACAAGAAACTGCAAGAAAAAATGTGCAAGGAAACCAAAGTTTTGATATTACATTTATTGTAGCAAAATTAATTAATTTATTATAAAAGAATTCCAGTGACTGCTGTGTACCAAATGCTATCAGCATTTGATATAATTTGGGTAATTCTTTTCTCTTTCTCTATTTGGAGAGAAAAGGGAATAAAGCAAAACATTTGTAAGAATATATGTACAGCCTTTTTCTGTTTTACTTGTTTAAGAAGATCAATATGGTCATCCTTAGTTTTTTAGGCAGAATTTTGCAGCAAAAGAGATGATTCTACAACAGATTATTGTCATAGACCTGATTAAGTATGGCTCTCGGTGCATAATCAGAATTATCCATCATTGCAATTTATAGGGAAATAGTTGACTGATTGGTTGATTATGTGCCATAAATTCAGTGATGACTCTTAATTACCACACAGGTAGATTTTCTTCACGATTATCTGTGCCTAAGTTAATCCTTCAGGTCTTCCAACCTTTTACCACTGTAACTGAGATCATCCACCTTCTGCTCCTCCTTTTTTTCTTCCATCATACCCAGCATTAATGTCTTTTCCAGGGAGCTAGGTTTGGGATAATGTGTCCAAAGTAGGATAATTTACACCTGCTCGTTTGTGCTGATTTGTTTGACAATCCAGTTATTGTTTTCTTGGCTATAGATAAATTATTCAAATAATAATAGAAATATTGGTTTATTGACAAACTTTTCACATTCCAGAATAGCTTGTCATACAGCTTCAGATCAGATTTAAAGTTCTTCATAACAAACCTTGTTCAACATATTTTACATTTCAGTGTAAATTTTTACCATAAAGCAATGTTAGAAACAATACGTTGCTTAGAAGAAGTAGGTTTATAAAATCACTAATATGTGATCAGAATAAGCTTTTGGTTTCTAAAATAAGCCTGTATGCACCCTAAAGAAAGGCTCAGTAGTTTAAATTTACATTTGTCCAAATTTAAATATGTTGTCCATCAAAAATGAATACTAATTGCCAATACCTTTCTGTTATTCAGGAATATTCCTACAGCAGTATCATTCAGAGAAGTTAGAACAGGTAAATTCTTGCATCTATCTTGACCAAGAAATCAGTAAGATATATAAAACTGCCCAAGAAATAGCACACAGAAGAATAGCAGCATAGTTCTACTTTAATTGCATAAAAATAATTCTCCAAAGATGGACAACATCAAGACTAGAGAAAGAATTGTCAATATCATTGTTATACCAGCAACGATATACAGAAATAAGTATGAAACCCTGGAAAACAGATGCAGAAAAGCTTCAAAGCACTCAGTGTGTCATAGAAAAACAAATGTTAACTTTCTTGCCCAGAGACTGAATCAGAAATGAAGAAATTTGACCAGAAATTAACTACAAAGAAGTCAGAATAATTGCGTTAAACATGATAAATAAAGTGCAGGACACATTGAACATTTACCTGACCACAGGTGGGCTAGTATTGGATGAGCTCCTATAAGAGGGAGATATGGACTATGAAATGATCTCAGTCCCAAATGGAATGCCATAGCAAAAGACCAAACAAAATATAAGTAGTCTTCAACCTACGATCACAACTGAGCCCAAAATTTTCATTGCAAAGCAAGACACTTGTTAAGTGAATTTTGACAGTTGTTAAGTTAGTAATACAGTTGTTAAATGAATATGGCTTCCCCACTGACTTTGCTTGTCAGAAGATCACAAAAGATGATCACATGATACTGGGACACTGCAATCATCATAAATATGAACCAGTTGCTAAGCATCCAAATGTTGATCACATGACTACAGGAACACTACAACAGTCGTACGTGTAAAAACTGGTCACAAGTCACTTTTTCAGTGCTGTTATAACTTTGAACGGCCACTAAACGAATGTTGTAAATTAAGGACTACCTGTATAAATATCTGTTGAAGTAGTAATTTTAGATATCAACACCATTTGGGTGAATACAATGGTAATGTGAAGATATTGAGTAGATCAGATATATTTAGATAAAATTGGTTCATCCTTTTTTATTATTATGTTTATGTTTATGTTTATTTAGATTTGTATACCACCCTATCTCCCTTACGGGACTCAGGGCGGTGAACAGGCGATAATAAAAATCACAATAAAGGGGCAATGATGATATTCTTTAAGAAATACTATATACAGTTGCAAATCTGTAAAGTACAATACACACATTTAACACATGTTTTATGGTTTCTCTTGTGTTTATTCAAGATGGCCCTCAAAAGGTTTCACTAAAACTTCTTGGTGTAGAAGAAGGGGATTAGGCCATTTTTTGCAGTCTCCCAACAACACACAAAAATGAGTTGCACTACTTTTCTCCCTATTCAAGATTCTAACGAGTGGGGCTTGTTCAGATAAATCAGCTTTTCATGCAACCTCACTGATTCCCAACAGAAATTCCCTTAATCTGATGGAAAGAACCATGGATATTGCCATATTTCTTTAGCACTTTGAAACAAGTTTTTGTTTTACAAGAACAATGATCCATGCAGAAAATATATTTCTATATATTTCTATATATTTTCTACATATCTCATGCTCATGAATTCATTGAAGCCTGGAACTCCACAAGCAGTTCCATCAACAGACACATTGACCTACAACCAGCCTATGAACCCCTCAGAATCCAAATCAACCGTATTTTGATCAGATGTCTTTTCTCATTTGCAAATGCATATAGGTACGCAGAACAAAAATAGGATTTCATTAAAATTTTGATTACTTTTTTCTTTATAACAGTCTTATGAAACTTTGGGGCACTTGAACAAGACTTTTTTTGTTAATTTGCTCTTGGCTTCTACTAAACATGCCTCATGTTAAATTGTAATAGTTACAGATTTTGGTCAGTGGAAGCGAATATTTTCAGGTATGAATTACAGAATATGTTTCTGCACAGGTAGTCCTTGAGTTACAACCATTTGTTTAGTGAGTGTTTGAAATTACAACAGCACTGAAAAAAGTGACTTACAACCATTTTTAACATTTACAACCATTGCAGCATCCTCATGGGCATATGATCAAACTTGGGTGCCTGGCAACTGAAATGTGTTTGTGATGGTTGCAGTGCCCTGAGGTCATGTAATCACCATTTGTAACCT
Source organism: Protobothrops mucrosquamatus (assembly GCF_001527695.2). Classification (NCBI taxonomy): domain Eukaryota; kingdom Metazoa; phylum Chordata; class Lepidosauria; order Squamata; family Viperidae; genus Protobothrops; species Protobothrops mucrosquamatus. The sequence goes on along the minus strand of NW_015386914.1, from coordinate 857,012 downwards.
TCCCAGCCAGCTTCCAACAGTCAACTGCAGTGATTTATTTAACATCTGTGGCAAAAAGGTCAAAAATGGAGCGCAACTCATTTAACATATTCCTTGCTTAGCAATGGAAATTTGGGGGTTGATTGTGATTGTAAGTTGAAGACTACCTGTAGTAAATGGCTTCTTCCTACCACCATCTACAACACTGTAAGTTAAAAAAAACCCTGAATAAATTAGAAATGATTGAACTCTTGCACCAACTCCAGGTTTGCAACCAGAAAGCACCACAACTGCAACATGCTCTTTTGTGTTTGGACTTCATCATTCTTGGATATGATTCCAATTCTGCAGTGGAGCACCAATGACCTACCCTAACAAATAATCAATTGTTAGGTATGAGAAGAATCCAATCAATCAATGCTGCAATTCCTGAGTCCTCTCTCCATTCCCAAAATTTCCATGCCCTACTACATCATGCCCCATACTGCCAGATGGCTTTACTGTATTCCATGTTTTAGGCAGGGCAGGAGAAAAAATTCTATAGCTGCAGGCTTTGACTGTCCATATTTAGGGAGATTGGTAGCTGAGTCCTTATGAGATAGGGCAGAAGCTTGGACATCTTCTGAGTAATGACTATATCCAGTCCCCAACTGCTGTTGAGATTTTGAAGGAAATAGTAGCAGCCAATATAATCCAAGAGAAATTTCAACAAATGGTGGGTGATCATTTGCTCAGCCAAGGTATATAGTTATACATGTGCATATATATTTGCAAGGATATGTGGGACGGTGTGTTATTATTTTGCTTGATTTTACAACTTTTGTGCTCCTTCAGAGCTTTATTCCTATTTGAATGTAGTGTCCTACTAGATTTAAAAAGCAATTTTTATCCTCAAAGTATAGGTAGATACCATCTCATTGATTTTGTTATGAGAAATGTTAAATTGTTTTCTAAAAACTACTTACCTGGTGCAAATTAGTTTCCTATAAATCAGCATGTTAGACTGCATATCTTGTTTGGTCTACTGATTACTGATGCTTAAAAAAAAGATGTTTCTTAACTGCTGAGATCAAGTTAATTAAAAATAAAAATAGAGTGCTTCATCCTTATTGCAAGAAGAGGTTTCTCACCAAGGAACCAATTATTGAAATTATAATCCCTGCATTTTAATAGGAGATATGCAACTCCTTATAATGTCCAGATCAAAAAGGAAATAAGAATACAGGTAGTCCTCAACTTAACAGCAGTTCATTTAGTAACCATTCAAGGCTACAACAGCATTGAAAAAAGTGGCTTATGACTTATTTTCATACTTATGACCATTGTAGTGTCCCTGAGGGTATGTGATCAAAATTTGGACACTTGACAACTGGTTCATATTTACGATGGTTGAAGTGTCCTGGGGTCATATGATCACTCTTGCAAACTTTTCATGACCAAAGTCAATGGGAAATCAAATTCATTTAACAACTGTGTTACTAACTTAACAATTGCAGTGATTCACTTAACAACTGGTGCAAAAATGGGGCAAAATTCACTTAACAAATGTCTCACTTAATGTCAGGCCCCTATAGATCCCTGTTGAGATGCTGCCATTCTGATGAGAGGTGGGGGGGCTTAAAGCTCTCTTGTGATGTGCTTAGCTTTGGTTTGTTTACTTTGTTTCTCTTTGCTTTGATGTACCTTCCTGGGGAATGGGAAGGGGAGGGAAGAGCCTGGGCCTATCTGCTTTGCCTCACCAAGGATGCGACACCTGGGAAGACGCCCGGTAACATCTCCTTATCACATCCTCTGTCCGGAGTCTCACAACACCTTCACACCTCTGGATTAGTTCCCTATGGACCAGTTGGGAGGGATTTTGAAAAATGGAGTTTAACTTAACGTTTTCGTGTGAGAAACTTCAGATCCTGCCTACTTTCTCTGCTTTCACTGTCTCTCAATAAAAGTTTCTTTTGAAATGATGCCAGTTTCAAGAATTCTGCTTTCTTGGGCAGGATCTTACACTTAACAACAGAAATTTTGGGTTCAGTTGTGGTCGTAAGTCGAGGACTATCTGTATTATTTTCATAGATAAATGACCCATTTGTTTGGTGGTGGTTGTAAATAGGAATCTCAGAAATTCAGGCGCTTGCATGACACCTATAATTTCTAACTCTACTTCCAGTCCACCCAGATGTGGAGCTAAGAATTTCTGCATTTTAGTCACAGCAATTAGAGTAAGATAATATGAAATTAAACCTGAAAAGAATCTTTATTTCCAAATGAAACCTTCTGCTACAGTTGCAGTTTGCAAAGTGAAATAACAAACTTCACAATAAGCATCAGTCCTGCAATGCTACCTTTTTCTGGGACATTGAGATTTATGTCCTTTAATGGTTGGTCTATTTCCTTGGTGGGATTGAGGCCAGTCCTGTGGCACTAGAGGATATGGCGTCTGGCTAACTCCCCCTTCCCAATCTACATTTACAATGATTATGTTATCAGCCCAGCCAAGCAAAAAGGGAGGAGCAATTCTAAATTCAAGGCAGGATTAGGTTGAAATACTGATGTCACCAAGTATGGTTGCCAAGGCAACATCACATCTAAGAATATGGGCTGTTTTTAGGAGGAGAAACAAGACACAAGTTTCTTTCTCTTTTCACGAGAGAGAAAGAGAGAGAGAGAGAATCCCATTTTTCTTCAATTGAAAATGCTCCATTGCTTTTGAAAACATTCTGATTTTTTTCACAGCTCCTTCAACACAATTGGAAATCAAGATAAGTCCTTTAGGAGGGGGAGGGGATATTTATTTTCCACACTCACAGCATTGAGACCCTTATAGTCTACGCAGAGATGAAGAGACCCATCTTTTTTCTCTTTGAACAACACAGGGGCTCCCACGGTAGATTTGGCCCGTTCGATGAACCCCCTTGCTAGGTTTTTGTTCGCATATCACTGCATCTCCTCCATTTCGAGGGGGGGCATAGCATACATTCTTGGGCATGGGAGTTTGGCTCCTGGCACCAGTTCGATGGAGCAGTCATTGGGTCTGTGAGGGGGCAGGGCATCACATTCTTTTTCACTAAATGCCTTCGCCAGGTCCCGGTATTCATTGGGGATGAGTGGACGCAATCACATCGACCATGGCCCCTGGGTCCCTGTAGAAATACGCCCAGCGGTTCAAATGAGAGCGCACTTGGTTGAGAAAAAAAATCAGCTTCTCTGGGTCCTCATCGAAGGTTGCTCTGAAGGGTGGTGCAATTATAGGCTGTTGCAGCCCCCACTGTGGCTGTTGCTGCTGGCCCCACCCTGGCTGCTAGTACAACGGCTGCTGGGCTCCCCACTGCACTCATGGCCCCCCTGCTGTGGTTGCAATACTGATAGTACTGGCCTCTCGAGTTATTGGAGGTTTTCCAAAGGTTGCTGCCTGGTGGAGGCTGCTGCTGTCTTCTCTGTTGTTGGCCTACAGGGGCTGGTGGTGCCCTCTGCTGCTGCAGGCCCCTCAATGGTTTCTGGATGAGTGGGGGTTATTGCTGGACCTCCCTCATTTGCAGGCCCACCACCTGTTGCTCTCCTGGCTTCTGCACCACCCCAAGCTGTTGCAAGGCCTCTATTAGTTGATGCAAGCTCAGAGGTGGCTGACCTCCCATTGCTGCAGGGGGCCCAGGCTTGTGTTCCCTCTCTCTGTGGGGCTGGAAGCTCTGGCAGGGGACCCCAAGGTCTGGAAGCCTGTTTGATCTGCGAGGGAGGGGCTGGAGGCCTCTCTCAGCAGGAGCTGCTCTTTGCTTCTCACTTCTAATTCTTCAAATCTTTCTGCCAAATATTCTACTGACCGACTACGAGTTGCAGACGGATATTTCCACTCACCCGAGTCTTCGGTGGCAGACGGCTGGCAGCTCTCCACCAGTGTGGGGGATGCAATATGCAAGAATCCCTTTGTTGTGGCTCCAGCTCATCTGCTTTCAAAGTCTTTGAGGGTGGCAAGGCTGTTTTGAAGCCTCTGGAACCTCCGCTGAGCTTATCCCAGCCTGTCGACCAAATCAGCTCTCCTAATTGCTTTGGTCTTGCTCCCAGCTGGAAGATCTGCAAGAATTCCTTCTCCACCGGCTTGCTGGCTGTCGCTCCCCCCTGGGGAAGCTGCTGCTGCTGTCAATCCCCCCACTGGGAAAACTGCGGCTGCCGGGGTGCTGGCCTCAGGCAATTTTTCTTCTTTCATAATGAGATCTTCCCCGAATCTTTGTCAGCCTATTCCTTTTGTTTACGAACAGTGACTGAAGCCCAGGACCCCTAAACGGTTTGAAAAGTTTGTGGATTTTGGCTTGATGTCATGGTTCCAAAAGAAGAAGCTCTTCAAAAAAACTTTGAGGCATTGTTTACCTTAAATAATCTTTAATTTGCAACACAGCTTCGGCACGTACACAGAGAAGCCAAAATCTGAATTCTCCTCCCCCAGACACACAATAACAAAGCATAACTCACTCCTTCATTTAACAGTCATTAATCACATTCCCCAATTAGTTTGAAGTGTGAACTTTCCCTCCCGTTATCTCCTCTTATTACAACTAACCTTGAAGAATGCTCTACTGAGATATTGTTATGGCTAACTAGTCCCCAAGCACATTCTTCCCCCCTCTCTTCCAGCACCATCTAATTTTAACTCTAAAAGTAATACACAGGTTAAATAGAAAATGTCTGCATCTTCATATATTGTCAAGCAAGAACATCCAATGTTAGCAGCATTGACAGCGAGGCAGCAGCCCCACGTGCGTCCAACCCAACCCTCGCAGAGCGCCATTCTTCCGCCACTCTGACCCAACCCTCGCAGAGCCCCGACTCAGTTCCTTACCTCCGCCAGGTTTGTTCTGCAGCCTCATGGCAGTGGCATTGGGCAGGAGGTGGCAAATGGCTGGTTTTGGCATGACGCAGCTGTTTGCCGCCTTGCGTATTGTGCCCAATGCTGCTGCAATACGGCTCAGCCAAAAGCATCCATAGAACAAGTAGGGCAGCTTTCCCTCCCACTGCATGGATTGTGCTGCTGCCGCCGTTTCCCCCCCCACATGCCGCACGGATCGTGCTGCTGCCACCGCCACTTCCCCCCACTCGCCACATGGATCACGCTGCCACCGCCGTTTCCCTCCCACCGCACGGATCGCGCTGCCGCCGCCACTTGGAAAAGGCCTCTGCCACTCGGATCTATGCCTCCAGAGTGATTTTGCTGCCCCCCACGGCCGATCTGGGTGGCAGAGGCCTTTTCCAAGGCTCTCAAGCTCGGATCCATGGCCCCGGGGCGATTTTGTAGCACCCCAGCTGCCCGATCTGGGCTCCTGAGTCCTGGAAAAGGCCTCTGCTTCCCGGATCTATGCCTTCAGAGTGATTTTGCTCCACCCCATGGTCGATCCGGGAGGCAGAGGCCTTTTCCAACACTCTCGAGCTCAGCTCCATGGCCCCGGGGTGATTTTGTAGTGCCCAGCTGCCTGATCTGGGCTCTGGAGGCCTGGAAAATGCTTGTGCCACCCGGATCTATGCCTGCAGAGTGATTTCGCTCCTCCCACCATGGCCAATCTGATGGCAGAAGCCTTTCCCAAGCCTCTCAAGCTCGCGTCCATGGCCCCGGGGCGATTTTGTAGCGCCCCAGTTGCCGATCTGGGCTCCGGAGGCCTGGAAAAGGCCTCTGCTGCCCGGATCGGCCATGGGGGGGGGTTGCGAAATCACTCTGCAGGCTTACGTGGACTCATGCTGGCAGCTGCCTCCACCATCCAGCCCACATCCGCCCAGTTCTTGCAGCTGCTCCGACTCACAGTGCAGAGAGAGAAAGAGAGAGAGCACAGGCGCACGTGGAGAGGTGGAGGGGAGTAGCCTGGCCCTGCCTCCCTCTGGGGTGATGGTGCATGTGCCCACAGGGATGGCTCCACATGCCACCTGTGGCACGCATGCCATAGGTTCACCACCACGGCCATAGAGCATGAACCACTCCAAGGGAAGTTTGATATGACTATATGCAAAGGGAATTTTCTCAGTATAGTTGCAGGGAGGGAAATATTATTCAGGTTTTGGTAATCTGGTACCCTGGGAGTTACACAACCTTTCATTTTGAAGCATGCATCTGCACTAGTTACATAACAGTGTGAACATGCTTTTGTCTTTAAAATCTGTGCTGGGTCCCCAGTCAAAAATGGTAGAATATGAAGCTGTTAAATGGAAATCCCTGAGTCTAGTAAAATTTTGGATGGTCTGTGGGTTTATGGCTACCTGTATGAGGCAAGTTGACAGAATATCCTTAACTGACCTCCCCCCTTTTAAGCAAAATTCCATAGTGGTTAATACTTCCCTTGCCAAATATTCCCAACTATTTCCCTTGTCAGGGAAAAATTCATTTCCATAAACCTGTCAGTCAACTGTGTCACAGATTATATCAGATACAATGCTAGAACACATTTCCTTTCCCTCTCCACAACCTTCCCCAAGGTCCTTATTACAAAATAGAATCCTTAATGCCCACTCGTCTGTCTCTGGGTTCTTATGTAGTCTCAGAGGTGGGACCTTCACCATCAGGACTGGTTCAATGCTGTAATCAAAAACTGCTGGCTTTATGTGGGTCCAATGGATCCAGCCATCCTTCTCAGCTACCTTTATGGCTGTTTGAGTTGTTAGGAGGATCTGGAAGGGTCCTTTCCACCTGGGTTACAGTGGAGATTTCTGGGAGAATGACTTGATCCAGACCCAGTCTCTTGGGTGGAGATTCTCTTTGAGCAGCAGTGTCTGTGTCAAGGTGCTGTGCTTACACAATCTCTGCAGCTGCTGGTACAGGGTTGAAAGATAGGGTGATAAGACCACCTCCCCCTTTTCTAGACTAAGGGAGTGGGGATATAAACCTTTAAGGTGTCAGGAAGGTGGCCAAAGAGTAATTTGAAAGAGGAGATGCCCAGGTCTCGCATAGGTTTGGTTCTAAGATGGATAGGGCTATGGGTAGCACTTGGGGCCATCAGAGGTTTATCAAAGTTTATCTAGGAGGGTCTTAAGCTCCCTGTTCTGATGTTCTACACCCCCACACCCCTCGACAAGGCTGGGTGGTAAGACACATGAAAGTTCTGGGTTGTCCCTAGAGCTTGCAACACACGGGTAATTACCTTGATACAAAATGTTTCCTTCAGTCCATGTCTAAAATGCTAGGTACCCCGAACCTCGGCACTGTGTCCTTTAGTAGGTGCTGAGCTGTTTCAAGTGTGGTGGCATGATGCCAAGGGAAAGCCTCTACCCACTGGGTAAGCTGATTCCTACATACTAAAGCGTATTGGAAATCATTAGCTCTAGGTAGCTATTTAAAGTCCAGATGTAGCTTTTTGAATGGTTGCTGTGCCCATGGTCTCCCTCCCTCATGAATTGCCTTTCGTGATGAAGCATTATTGGCCTAGCACATTTGACAGCTTTTTGCTATCTGCGCAGCTTCACTATAAACTCCAGGTGCATACCAGACCCCTCTGGTAGCATCTACCATAGCTTGAACCCCGCAATGTCCCTTTGAATGTAACTGTTAGCATATGAGTCACAGGAAGGCAATGGGGGGCAATGGGCTTCCCATCTGGGATTTGCCAAAACCCTTCCTGAAAGGTTGATCCATATTTCTCAACCCTTGTTCTAAGACATCCTGATAGGGGATTTGGGGGTAAACCTTTATTGACAATGGGTACATGGATAGGTTGTGTGGCAACCCACTTGGCTATGTAGTCCACATACTGGTTACCTTTTGTTACCTGGTTGTCATCCCTTTGGTGGAAATTCGGACCCACACTATGGCAATGTATGATGGTTATGGCTGAGGGCAATTGGATGGCTTGCAGGAAATTAGAGGCTGCATGGGCAATTTGGTGTCCTGCTGAAGTTAAAAATTCCTGATGTTTTCAAAGAGCCCCTGTGGCATGGCAAACACCAAATGTGTATCTAGTCTGTATAGATATTGTAGATCAGTCCCTCATAGCTTCACATGCTCAGGCCAATGCTACCAATTTGGCAGCTTATGCGCTCTGAGAAAACGAAGCAGGGAAGCCCAGATGATCTCATGAAAGGAGATGACTACAGCACTGGTGACTTGGGTCCCTTCATGCAGATAGGATAATTTGTCGGTGAAGAGCTCCAGGTCTGGGTTTTGTATAGGCATGTCAGTCAGGTCAGGTCATGACAGCTCAGTGTCATTGACAAGGTGAAGGCAGTTATGTAGCACATTATCTGCATACTCTGCTGGTAGCAGGGTGGGTGAATTCAGTATAGAATATTGCTTAAAGGTGGTGGGTCACTGATGAAAAGCTCAGCTTCGTACTGTGACAATTGCTGCTGACTAAAGGTTTGGGTTTGGGATTTGAGGAGTATGGAGAACACATTTTGGAGGACCCTTAGTGTGAGTGGGTGGTCAAGGATGAGATCCTTTGAATGTTTGACTGTTTCTACTATTGTGGCCACTGCCTGCAGGGAGGGGAAGGCTCTGTGGGCTATTGGGTCCAGTTGTACAGAATAATATGCTACTGGTCATAGAGGGGGTCCAAATTTCTTAGGCAAACCTAAGGCTGGGGCTAAGTTAGGGTTTGTTTTATTTTCTTGAATGCTTTGGCCAGTGACTTAGTCCATAAATGGAATCTGTCATTTCCTTTGTTGTTAACTGAACAAAAAGTCTAGCTAGCTCTCCAAATGAGGGGATCCAGGGTCTGCAGAATCCCAAGACCCCAGGAAGGCTCTAACCTGATGCTTGGTCCTAGGTGCCCTCCTTACAGCATCAAGTAATAATTAGTTTCTATGTTTTCATAATCAATATGTTAGTTAATAATATGTTTCTTACATCTTCACTTCACCCAATAGTCTTCTTTTTACTATTCATATCACATTCCTTTCTCTCTAACTCATTTTTCTAGCCATTAATAAAAATTGTCCCATGTTCTAAAGTATACTGAATCTTCTTTCTCTTTTATCTTCAATGTCAAATCTATTCATTTCTGCACAATCTAAGGTTTTCTTAATTAATTCTTCCTCTGTTGGAAGGTTTTCATTTTTCCAATATTGAGCAAATACTATTCTTGCTGCAGTTAATACATGTAAAATTAAGTATATACATTCTTTCTCATAGTTTCCTACTATTATGCCTAAGAAAAACAATTCTGGCTTAAAGTCTATATGTTTTTAAATCATTTTCTCTAACCATATGTGTATACTTGACCAAAATCTTTTAGCTTTAGGGCATGTCCAACAGATATGATAGTAAGTACCTGGTTTTTGTTTACATTTCCAACACTTATTAGACATATTTTTAACCATTTTTGCTAATCTCACCGGTGTTAAATGCCATCTATAAAACATTTTGTATAAGTTTTCTTTATATCTTGCTGCTTTCATTATTTTAGAGTTTCTTTCCCATAAGCTTTGCTACTTTTCTAATTCTATATTATATCCAAAGTTCTTTGCCCATATTATCATTGTTTCTTTTACTTGTTCCTCTTCCATCTTTAAGCTTAGCAAATATTTGTAAAGTTTCTTAATCAGGTTTTCATCTGTTTTCAGCAATATCTGGTCAAATTCTGTATGTTCTTTGTAAAATCCCGTTGTTTTAACATCTTTTTCATATCTCATTTGAATTTGCAAATATGGCCACCATGTTAAATCAATACCCTGCTCTTCTAAATCTTGTCTATAGTTCAATTTCCCTTCATTGTCCAAAATATCTTTATAGGTCACAAGTATCTCGTAGTTAATCAAGTTTGGGTAAGCAAATGCTTCCATTGTTGAAAGCCATCCAGGTATTTTAATATAAATTTTCGCTTTTATTTTTTCCCATTCTAAGAAAAGTGCATTTCTTATATAATGATTTTGAAAATATCTATGTATTTTATTCTTCCCATACCACAGAAAGGCATGCCATCCCAATTATAGGTCATGCCCCTTTAGGTATAGTAATCTTTTGTCTCTAAGCATTATCTACTCTTTTATCCATGTTAATATAGTTGCTTGGTAATATAACGTCCAGTCTGGCAGTCCCACCATTTTCTTTTGCTTCTTGTAACATTTTCAGTCTAATTCTGGATTTTTTTCCTTGCCAAATAAATTTCAATATTATTGTGTTCAGTTCATCAAAAAAAGTTTTTCCCAATCTTATAGGTATTGTTTGAAATAAAAAAAATTTTCACTGTTGCTATTCTCCCCAGCATCGAAAGTTGTAGATTTTTCCATTTTCCAGATCTAATTTTATTTGTTTTAATAATCTTACATAGTTGTCTTCTTTAATTGTTGCACATCTTGCTGCTAGATGAATTCCCAAATATTTAACTTTTTCAACTATTTGGAGGTTTGTTTTTTTGCTAGTTGATTTTTTTGTTTTTCTGTAAGATTTTTAGTTAACAGTTTAATCTTTCCTCTATTTATTTTCAACCCTGCCATTTCTCCAAATTCTTCTATTTTCTCTGTAGGCTTGACACTTGTTTCAAGCAGTTCTTCTAGTACAGTGGTTCTCAACCTGTGGGTCGGGACCCCATTTGGGGTCGATCGACCATTTCATGGGGGTCGCCAAGCAAGGCTGTCCGCCATTTTTTTTGTCCGCCATTTTTTCCCCCTTTTTCGGCGGGTGCCTTACCTCCCTTGGGCTGGGCCAGCTGGTGGTCGGCCTGCTCCGTCTCTGCCGCTTGCCAGCTACGCCTCGGCCGGCGCAGGGGGCGGAACCACGCATGCGCAGCGCTCCTGGGCAGGGAAAGTCCTCGACTTACAACCAGTTTAGTCCTCAACTTACGACCGGTTGGGGTCGCGGCATTAAAAAGGTTGAGAACCACTGTTCTAAACTATTTACTTTATACCTCTTTTAATTCTGACTATATGAGACTACATGCTTTTGGGTCACTGTCTTGCTGCATGATCCACTTTGTTTTGAGTAGATAGATACACGGACAGATACTGTGATATTTTTGTGTAAAATTTGCTGGCACACTGAGAGCCAGTTTGGGGACTTTAGGCCAGGCAAGTACATTCACTGGTATAATGATAGATAGATAGATAGATAGATAGATAGATAGATAGATAGATAGATAGATAGATAGACAGACAGACAGACAGACAGACAGACAGACAGACAGACAGACAGACAGACAGACAGACAGACAGACAGACAGATTTTGGGCACAGAGCAACTGGTCCACATTTACAAGAGATTGCAGCATGCCGCAGTCATGGGACAATTTTCCATTTTTTGCTGAAAACCAGCATTTATCGGGACAATGGGTTCATTTATTGACCATGGTGATTCGCTTAATGACCACCACAAAAAATGTCCTAAAATCAGATTGGTCACATAATGGCCCACTTAACAACTGGAACATAATTCTGGGTTAAATTATGATAGTAAACTGAGTTTCTGCACAGGCCTAAGAAGAAGAATAAAATAACCACTTTGTGAGTTCACTATCTACCATCCTGGGATCTACCCAGTTAAAAACACTACCTACCAGCAGGGCATGTCGGATGCCCAGTTCTGCTTTCCAATCTTTCTTGAGCACGTTGACACAGATCTCCCCATTGGCCCCCACGTTGGGGTGGAAGATTTTGGTCAGGAAGTAGCCTTTTGGTGGACTGGCAAGGAAGTCTTTGCCGAGAATCAGCTTCATGCGGAAGAGGCCACCAGAGTAAGGAGTACCTTCTACAAAGGGAAGAAGAAAAAAAAGGGGGGGGTCCTTATCAGTACAGGTGGTCCTCGACTTATGAGCAATTCCAATGAACCCACCTAGGGGATATTTACGACCTGCATTTGAAGTCCCAATGGCTGCTCCCCCTGGTCACAGGACTATACTTTGGGCACTTGACAACCAGACCATATCCTGGGATCACATGATCACCTTTTACAGTAGCCTTTGCTAAAAACCAGCACTTCTGGTTTTTAGCAAAACCAACGGTGAACCAATGGTTCACTTAATGACTGTGGTATTCACGTAACGACCATGGATTCGCTTAGTGGTTACCACAAAAAAGAAAGTAAAATCATGTTTTGCTATGTGACTGACTCCCTTTACAATCAGCATGGGTTACAACACGATGGTCTGGCTCCATTATAGTCATAAAGTGAAGGGCTATCTCTATGAGGAATATCTTCTCGAGTAAGGCTCACATTTCCAACATCCAACTTTTTCCTTCCTATTGACCAATCATTCAAGATGGGCTGCCTTCTCCAGTATGATTCTTTGACTAGAGCAGCATAATCACCTACAATTGAGATGCAACACTTAGAACAGTGGTTCTCAACCTGTTGGTCGGGACCCCATTTGGGGTCGATCGACCATTTCATGGGGGTCACCAAGCAAGGCTGTCCGCCATTTTTTTGTCTGCCATTTTTTTCCCCTTTTTCGGCAGGTGCCTTACCTCCCTTGGGCTGGGCCTGCTCCGTCTCTGCTGCTTGCCAGCTACGCCTCGGCCGGCGCAGGGGGCGGAACCACGCATGCACAGCACTCCTGGGCAGGGAAAGTCGACTTACAACCGGTTTAGTCCTCAGCTTACGACCGGTTTAGTCCTCGACTTACGACCGGTTTAGTCCTCAACTTACGACCAGTTGGGGTCGCGGCATTAAAAAGGTTGAGAACGACTGTTCTAGTATAAAAACCAAGTCATCTGCAAATGCTTGTAGTTTGTATTTTTATCTTTTATCTCCAGTCCTTTAATTTCTATATCTTGCCTGATGTTTCTATTCAATATTTCCAGTGTTAATATAAATAGTAATGGGAATAGTGGACATCCCTGTCTTGTGCCTTTTTTAATATTAAAATTTTCTGTAAAATCTCCATTACAATTACTTTAGCTGTTTGTTTGTTATAGATTGTTTTGATTATGTTTATAAAATTTCCTCCAGAGTCCTTTTCTTCTAGTTGCTGGAACATGAATTGCCAATTTATGTTATCAAATGCCCTCCGTGCATCTAGAAATATTAATGCCAACTATTTCTCTGGGTGGGTTTCATAGTACTCTGTATCATAAAGTATCTCATAAAAATCTTTGATGATTTTTCATTGTATTATTATGAAACTATAATTCACCTTTTGAATGTTGCAACTTGTTTATCAATTTTTTCTCTTTTTCTTTTTTCAATTTATGTGCTAACCATCTCCGGTGTTTGTTAGCATTTTCAAAGAAGTTCTGTTTAGTCCTTTTAATTTATTGAGCCATTGTTTCTGCCTCTACAAGATTTAATTTATGCTTTATTATTTCCATTTGCTTTTTAAGTGTTTTCTTTTGTGGGTCTATTTGTAATTCTAATTCTAATTCTAATTTTCTAAATTCTTCCTTCAGCTTTAACTGTTGTTGTTTTCTTTGTTTGTTCTTTTTAGCAGTATAAGTTATAGCCAACCCTCTAAAATATGCTTTAGCTGTATCCCACACATTTTGAAGTGATGTCTCTTCTTCCTTTGTTATAAATTCTTTTTCTTTCAATATAGATTTGTTCAGGGACCATCTTAATTTTTTCTTGGTTCCTCTCCAAGTCATCTTTATTGGATTATGATCTGCCCAGATAGTAATTTCTATCTCTATTTCTTGTATCATAGTGCTAAGTTCAGAGGATATCAATATCATATCAATTCTAGACCATGATTTATGTCTATTTGAATGAAATGTATATTGCATTTTTGGGGGATTTCTCTCTCTCTCCATATGTCTTGAATACAAACTTCTTCTGCCATTTAGAAAAGGCTTTACTGTCTCTTCCTGTCTCTTTATTTCTCTCATTGTACCAGATTCAAAATCACCCCCTTCTATGAACGCTTTATGTCATAGAATTCCATTGCTTTAAGTCGCATGTCCAATCTATATCTTTTCGTATCCCAATAAACTAAAATCCCTTCTGGGATCAGCCATTTAAAGTTGACTCCTTTTTCAAATAATTTTCTGGTTAAGAATTGATATTCTCTTCAGGACTCTCTGATTCTCCTAGGAATTTGTTTGAGGACTACAATTTCTTTTATTTTGTATTTCAAAGTATACTACATCCACAGTATTTCGCTGGTCTATTAGTTTAGTCACTTTGTCAAAGAATGAAATAAGATTGGTTTGGCATGATCTGTTTTTAACAAATCCGTGCTGGCTACTAGTTATAACTTTGTTTGCTTCTAGTTGTTCACAGATCTGTTTTTTTATTATCTTTTCTAGGATCTTCCCAGGTATTGATGTTAGACTGATTGGTCTGTAGTTTCCTGGGCCGTTTTCCCCCCTTTCTTGAAGATGGGAGCCACATCAGCCCTTTTCCAATCCTCAGGTACTTCCCTGGTGCTCCAGTATTTTTGAAAGATATATATGATAGTTCAGAGATAACATCTGCCAGCTCCTTCAGAACTCTGGGATGTAATATGTAGGGCCCCTTTTGTTATATCCTGAGCCTGTGATTGACAGAGCAGGTGCAGGAAGCTGCAGAGTGACCCGGTCAGACCTCATGGCTGCCCGGGCCAGACAGGCTGTCTCCAGCCTATTGCACACGTACAAAGTGAGAAAATACATTGCATTTATTGGCTGATGCTGTTCCCTGCAAAGGGTATAAAAAGGATCCGCACCATTTTGTGTTGGTTCTGTTGGAGTTAAATAAAGAAGCAACTATTGTTACTCTTGTCTCGTCTCAATGCCTTACCAACGCACAGAACAGAACATTGGTGACGAAGGTGGGATCGTGCTGCAAGAAAACAACAACAAAAGAATACTAGGCTGACTCACCACGGGAAGCCGAAGTGCTTGGAAGTTCAGCGTTCTGACTTGTGCGACTCTGCCTGCCAGTACGAAAACGCTGGAGGAGAGCTCGGCAAGATTCGCCCTGGAACCCCTTCGCAAGCCTGAGCAGCACGAGGCATTGACAAGGCCGCCAAGGAGGAACGATGGCTAAGATAGGGCATTTGTCCGAATTCGATACAAAGCACCCCAAACGTTGGAGTTCATATGTTGCCAGAGTAGAAAACTACTTTCGGGTAAACCAAGTTCGGGAGGACAGACTCAAAGCTGCAACATTACTTTGTGTTTGTGGGCAAGAGACATTCAATATTGCTGGAAATCTGGTTGCCCCAGCACCTCTGGAATCCATCGCTTATACTCAACTTAAGAAAATGTTAAAGTAACATTTTGAACTGAAGCTATCGGTGATTGCATGGCGTCATGCATTTGAGCAGCGAGACCAATGTCCAGGAGAGTCTGCTGCCGACTTTATTGCCGCTCTGTGGCAATAAGACCCTGTGCAAGACCCTGTGAATTCAAAGACTTATAAGAATGGCTGCGTGATTGGCTAGTTTGTGGCTTGAGGAGCCGAGAGCTGCAACAAAAGATCTTTGCTAGGGAAGACGTTTCTTTCCAGGATGCGCTAAGGGAGATAACGGCCAACGAAGCAGCGGGAGGAGCTGTTAAGGCCTTGCAGCTTTACAAGAACCCTACAAGTTCGGGCTCAATCCATCAGGAGGTTGCTCGAGAGGTATCCGAACTGGATTCCGAAAATGAGGTCGACCGTCTGCAGCAGCCAGCAGAGAGAAGGCCCCAAGAGCGAGCTGACAAGGGGTCTGACAAGGCACTTCTATTCCCTCGGTGTTTCGGATGTGGAGGATGCCACAAGCGCTCCGACTGCCATTTTCGCTCTGCTACTTGCCAGGCGTGTGGCTGGCAAGACCACATAGCCGCTGTCTGTTTGGGTCGCAAGAAAGACCGTCCATTGGAAGAATTGCCTCGGAAAGGTATATGGGTCCCCAGTCAGAGTAGGGTGGGTTTCTGCATGTCCGGCAGGAGCATTTTGAGAACAGGGGCCCACTGGCCATTGAAGAAAAAGCTGCGTATTGATGTCAAATTGCAGGGGGTCCCCTTAATGACGGAGCTGGACAAGGGTTCAGCTCTGTCAATTATTTCCCAGAACACTCAGGCTGTCGAATCTTATCCTAACAGACTTCTAGAATTCCCAAGTCAGTGTGAAAGGAGAGGCCATGCTCAGAATGCAGCATAGGCAATTCGAAGGGGTTCTGGACATTGTTGTGGTTGAGGGTGACTGCACTAGCCTAATCGCACTCGATTGGTTTGAGGCACTTGGGATTCAAGTGACTGGGCTACACAGCTTGCAAACAGCAGGTCTTGTGGAAGTTTGCAAGGAGTTTGCTGATGTGTTCAGTCCAGAGCTAGGGTCATACAAAGGGCCTCCCATTGCTTTGTAGTTAGATCCCTCCATTGCACAGATTAGGATTAAGCCTCGTTGGTTGCCTTTTGCACTTAAACAAAAGATTAATGCTGAACTGGATAAACTACTACAGCAAGGTATTTTGGAACCTGTGGACAGCAGTCCATGGGAAACACCCATAGTCACGCCACTCAAGACCAACGGGGAAGTCCACATTTGTGCTGACTATAAATGCACGCTAAACAAAGCGTTAAAGCAGCACTGTTATCAGGTGCCTGTGGTGAGCCACATTTTGGCCTCACTTAAAGGAGGCCGAGTTTTCGCCAAACTCGATTTGGCTCAGGCCTATCAACAGCTACCGGTTGATGATGCAATGGCAGAGGGCCAGATGATCGTAATGCACCGGGGAGCTTTCAAAGTCAGAAGACTACAGTTCGGGGTTAACGTAGCCCCTGGCATTTTCCAAAGCGTGATGGAGCGAACGCTCCATAACATTCAGGGAGTTTGCCCATATTTCGATGATGTCCTCATCGCAGGGGAATCACCCGAAAACCTGGCTGAAAGTCTTCGTTCCATTTTGCTGCGTTTCCACGAAGCGGGGCTGAAGCTTAAGCAGGAAAAATGCAAAATTGGAGTAATTTCCACTGAATTCCTGGGGTTTTGCATAGATGCCGAAGGCATCCATCCTGCTGAATCTAAGCTCAAAGTGATTCAGCAGGCCCCAGGTCCCAAGTCGAAGAGTGAGCTTCAAGCCTTCCTTGGATTTCTAAATTTTTACCATTCATTTCTCACCCACAAGGCTACAGTGGCAGAGCCTATTGCGCATGCGCAAAGCGGGAAAATACGTTGCATTTATTGGCTGACGCTGTTCCCTGCTAAGGGTATAAAAGGGATCAGCACCATTTTGTGTTGGTTCTGTTGGAGTTAAATAAAGAAGCAACTGTTGTTACTCCTGTCTCGTCTCAATGCCTTACCAACGCACAGAACAGAACACCTGTGATTTATACTCATCAAGGTCGGATAGTGTTCTCTTACCATTTTCTTGCTTATTTTAATTTTTGTTTCTAATTCATCTTTTACAGTGGTTTTTTTTGTATGTTGGGCTATAGTTTCTTTTTGTGTGAAGACTGCTATGTATGAGTTAAGCAGCTCTGCTTTTTCCCTGTTGCCTGTAATTTCCTTGCCATCTTCTCTCGTTAGTGGACCTATAGTTTCCTTGACTTTTTTCTTGTTGCTAATATGTTGGGAGAAACTTTCCAGTATGACGTGGTCACTTCCGGCAACTTCAACTCCCTCTATCACTTCTTCTCTATTAGTTAGAATTAAGTCCAGTATGGCTTTACATCTAGTTCCCTCTTCCACCTTTTGGATGACAAAGTTGTCAGCTAGATTGGTTAGGAATCTGTTTGATCTCCCGCTCACTGCAGAGTTTGTCTCCTAGTTGATATCTGGATAGTTGAAATCTGCCATTACTACTGTGGTATGCTTCCTACATACATTTGTTAACTGGTTGGCAAAGAGTTCATCTATTTCTTTTGATTGGCTGGGTGGCCTGTAATATATACCTATTGCAATGTCACTTTTTTTCTCTTTTATATTGACCCATGTACATTCTGGAAAGATTTTCTCTTGGATCATGTGCATTTCTGTAGATATGTAGTGTTCTCTTACATATAGGGCAACTACCCCTCCTCTTTTTGTAGTTCTGTTTCTTTTGAACAATTTTTATCCAACCATCAGTCCATTCCAGTCATGGGTTTCGTCTCACCAGGTTTCTGTAATGCCAACTATGTCATACCCTCCCTTGTGTACTATTGCTTCTAGTTCGCCCTGTTTGTTCCCCAAGCTTTGAGCATTTGTATATAAGCATTTAAGACTTTTATGCCTGTTCGTGGGTATGTTTCCTGCATCTCCTGATTGTTTGGTTTTTTTTCTAGTCTCTGCCTACCTCATTGTTTGATTTGTTTTCTTGGGATTTATGATTGGTTTTGGGTTCTAGAGATTCTAAAGATTGGTCACCCTCCCCCCAGCCCTCCTGATGAATTGGGCTAGTCTTTTTCTGAGTACATTTTTCCCTGTTCTCGTGAGGTGCAGCCCATCCCTTGCCAAGAGTCTTTCACAAAGGAAATGCAGTCCATGATCCAGGAAACCAAAGTTTTGTTGGCAACACCAACCCTTTAGCCAATGGTTTATTTCTAGAATTCTTTTTTCCCTCAATGGGTGTTGGCCTTTCATTGGGAGTATGGATGAGAGCACTACTTATGCTCCTAGCTTCTTTGTTGTGTCATTCGTCCCAATGTGGAGAGGAGGAAAGGGTAGTAATCAGTAGGCCTAATTATTTTGGTTAGGTTCTCAGCCACATCTTTGATTTTTGCTCTAGGGAGACGACATACCTCCCTGGATTGTATGTCTGGTCTGCAGATGGATGATTCCATTCCTTTGAGGATAGAATCTCCTATTACCAACACTCTCCTTCCTTTTGGGGGGACTGCAGTCTGGGGTGCTTTTCTGTTTATCTCTGGTGTGTTTGTTGATTTGATTTTTTTAGGGATATTTGAAGTTGTTTCTTTGCTAGGCATCAGCATGTTTTCTTTGAGGGGGACATTGTGGGTCTGCGTGTTTCCATCTAAGGGGAGAAGTCAATTGCTCAGTGTGGGAATAATGCCCTTGCAGTCCATGTGTAGGCTGCCATGCAGCTGTACCACGTGGATGGAAGAAGGATGGAAGAAGGATGGAAGAAGGAACAAAGAGCAATCACCCCCTCTTGCAAACTCCCCCCACTCCTCCCATTTACAAGGCTTGTAAAGTGTGCTTACTGTCACGTACCTATACGTTAATATGTACCTGCCCCCTTCTTACCTTCTGTAACCACCCATTTTATCCCAAACACAATAAAAGGGGGTTTTGGAGTCAGCTCTGGGCAACTCATCCCAGACATGCTCTAGGCTCTCATCCCGAGAAGTCTTTGTGTCGTGTCGTTTATTAGCGGCCTTCATGAGAAGCCCACTGGACATTCGATAACTGGTGACCCCGACGTGATTGTCCCAAAGACGATACGTCCTTGGACCTCTCATTCTCATCACCTGGAAGAGGCTTGTGCACACGATATTGTCTGAAACAAGACGAATATCTACTCGTGAGTATGGGAGGAGGGTTTTCTAAATCGCAAGCAGCGCACTTGCAAGAACTTAGAGAACTAACCAAGTCCTCAATTATTATATTAAAAAACAATGGAAAATTACTCCCTATTTTGGCAAAATCTGACCTTGTTGAATTATTGTCCTATATTTGGAAACAATGTCCGGCATATCCGGAAAAGGGCTCGCTCAAAGTGACTACATGGAAAAAATTGGGTACCTATTTCCATGAGAGTCCAAGAGCCCCTGCAAAAATTCTGTCCACGTGGCGCGTAGTCCTTGAATGCCTCATTTTACACGAGAAAGGACTCACAGACATCACTTTGCCACCCGGAGAGTTGTCAGAACCTCTGCCTTATCAACCCGGAGAGTTATCAGAACCTCCGCCTTATCAAAAAATGACTCAAAAAGATCCACCAGAGGCCTTTCCTGTCGGTTCTCTTTGTTCTTCGGCTACCCCACTCGTATTACAGTCTGCTTCGGCTCCTCCTACTGCAACTTCCCCCCCTTCCCCCCTTTCCCCCCCTTTCTCTATTGCTACCTCCTCCTCCTCCCCCTCTCCTATGGGTATCGTGGCTGCTGCTATGTCTCAAGCCCGGAGTCAGGGACTCCTGGATTCTGATGAACTTGCCAAATGTTCTTTTTCCCCTGTTAGTTTCATTCCCAATGCAACTGGTGCCTTAGTGCCTCAATTTGAGCCACTTCCTTTGAAAACCATTAGAGATCTAAAAACTGCTGTTTCTATGTACGGCATTCAAGCTCCGTAAGTAAAAGGACTCTTTAATGCCCTAGCAGGGTCCTTTATCATGACTCCACAAGATTGGAGAGACATTCTGAAGATGCTTTTAACTGGCCCTCAGTATATTGTGTGGGAGTCTGACTTTCTCCGTGAAGCTCAGTCCACTGCTCAATTTGCGGGCATGGCTGCCATCACGCCAGATCACATCTCAGGCTCCGGCGCTTTTGCTTCAGTTATAGCGCAGATGCGATCTCCTCAAGCGGTCTTTCCGCTTGTTAGTCTTGCTGCTCTAAGAGCCCTTGATAAAGCAGAAGATTCAAATGGCATTCCCTCTGCTTCATTCTCAAAAATCCACCAAGGTCCTAACCAACCTTTTTCTGATTTTATAGATGATTTACAAAAGGCTATAGATAGACAAATTACTAATACCACTGCTCACGCAGAATTACTTTTAAAACTTGCTTATGAAAATGCCAATGCTGATTGCCAACGTATTTTACAACCTCTTGCTGCTAAAACAGATGCTACTCTCGCTGACTTTTTGAAAGCTTGTCGCATAGTAGGAACTAGTGCCTTCTCTATGGATGCCCTTGCAGCAGCAATACAGCAAGGCGGGCGTCCCTCTGGAAACTGCTTTAATTGTGGAAAACCTGGTCATTTCAAAGCTCAGTGCAGGGCCCCGGGAGGTGGAGCATCGCGCCAAAATAATAATTCCAGCAAACCAAAAACAGTTTGTCCAAAATGCAAGAAGGGTTTTCATTGGGCTAATCAAAGTCGCTCTGGCTCCATTCGATCCACCCAGTCGGAAAACTAATTATGGGGCCCACAGCCAGCCCCGCCTCAAAGGCTGTGCGACAACCTCTGCCATTTCCTGCTTCTTTTCCAGCTTCAGTCTTTCTTATCGCTGACGTCTCTCTTGATGCAGATTTTCCTAACACGCCCTATTCTATCTCCACCTCCTCGTTGCAACACCTCCCCTCTTCCACATCCTCTCTTGTTATGCCTCATGAGTCATTCACCCTATGGGGTGGTTTTTTCCCTCCTGCACTTTTAGTATGCTCTGATACTGTCACAACTGACATTGAATTTATCCCAAACTGCCCAATTTCAATACAAAAAGGGGAAGTAATTGGTAAACTATTAGTTCTCCCCCCCGTGGAGCCATTGCCAGCTCCCACTGAATTATTGGCTATAACAAAAACAATGCAAAACAGCCGCCCAGCCATGGAGTTCCATATTAAAGGTCTCCGTTTTTCTGGCATTCTAGATACCGGCGCTGATGTGTCAGTAATCCGAACCTCTGAATGGCCTGCACAGTGGCCACTTGAACCGGCTCCAGCAGTCAGAGGGGTGGGCGGAACTCAAGCTGCACAAATCAGCAAAGATTGGCTATCTGTGACTTCTCCACAGACATCTGCAGTTGCACACATCAAACCAGTCATCCTCCCCCTTCATATCAACTTGTGGGGGCGTGATCTCATGCACCAATTTGNCTTACTTGTCCCCTTCTCTAGACCCTGATCTCACTTCTCTCTTTACAACCTTGCAATCTCTCATTCATAAACGCACACATCCTTATTTTGTTACACACATACGGAGCCATCAACCTTTTCCTGGCTTTCTCCAGGAAGGGAACAATGTAGCAGACGCTGCGGCCTCTGCTTCCTCTCTTTTGACACTTTCACCTGTTTCCCCTTGGGACAGTCACTCTTATTTTCATCAAAACAAAAAAGCACTCATTAAACAATTTGGCATTTCCCCATCAGAAGCCACTGCTATTGTTCAGCAATGCTCCTCTTGCAGCAAACAGGCTCACTCCCTGCCCATGGGAGTGAACCCCAGAGGTACTGAATGCTGCCAAATTTGGCAAATGGATGTCACTCAATACCCATCCTTTGCCCCATGGAAATATCTCCATGTTTCAATTGATACCTACTCAGGTTTCATCATGGCAACCCCTCAAAGGGGCGAAGCCACAAAACATGTAATCAATCATTGTATTCGGACTTTTGCAACATTGGGATGCCCAAAAGAACTCAAAACAGACAATGGCCCAGCTTACATTAGCTCAGCTTTTGCTAGCTTCTGTAATCAATGGTCCATCACCCATAAATTTGGAATTCCCTATAATTCCCAGGGTCAGGCATTGGCAGAGCGCGCCAATCAAACCTTAAAACATGCCTTGGATAGATACAATCAGACACAGGGGAAAATTCCCCCTAGCCTCCCAGCTTTGCAAAACAGACTTAACCTGTGTTTATACACCATCAACTTCCTGAACCTGACTGGCACCCCACCCACCTCCGCAGCAACTCGTCATTTCTCCACTTCTCCGGCTGCAGCGACATCCAGACCGCTGGTGTACTTCAAACGACTTCCTGACCCCACCTGGAAAGGCCCTGCTGAACTCATCACCTGGGGACGAGGCTACGCCGCCATCCAAGCCAACGGCGAGACTTTGTGGATCCCTCGTCAACACATCCGTCCATACCACCCAAAAACAAAAACAGAGGATCTTTCCCCATCTGACGCTGACAACACTCCTCTGCTGAGTCATACCGGCAATTGACTCTCCACGCACAGGAAATGGCATCTATTATTATTTTACTCTTTTTACTCGCCCCCACCATCAGTAACAGTAAGTTCATTAAACCTGGACACAGCAAAGGCGACCACCTATGGCTTCAGAACAGCTACATGAAAGACATCCAGAAGGTGGCACAGGTCCTAAATGCTACAGATTGTTGGATATGCATGCACACACCAGGTCAATCAGGCAAAGGAATTCCTTTACATTCCATACCATTAAACGAGACTGGATGGAACGACTGGCACAGAAACAAGCCACTGTACTTTCACTCCGTCCCGGGAAGCACCAACCACACATTGTTCAAAGTACAAGTCCAATTTCGTGGCACTGCAGAAATATGCTTCTCCCGCCCATCATCCAACAACAGCACCTTCTTAGGGAACGACACGAACTGTAACAGAATTGTACCCCTACCGGAAAGCTGCATGAAATGTGCAACAGGTAGAAACGAGACACAACAACAGTGCAAAAATACCACCACATTAGGAGGAGAAAATTTCCCTTGTTGTGTGAATAAAACCGTCACTGCCGACTATTCTCAGGTAATCACTGAAGGAGGATTTGTGGGTTGCATATGGTTTTACATAATGAGAAAATGGGAAAATGACACTGAAATGTCAGGAACTTCACTATTACCCATGCCCAGTCACATTTGGCTTTTATGTGGAAAGATGGCATACCGACAATGGCCAAAAAACTGGTCTGGTACATGCACACTAGGATGGGTCATCCCTACCATCTACAAGATTGATTCACTTCCCCAGATACGCTTAAGAAACAAAAGAGACACTGACTCCTTTAGCTCAGGACTTACACTGGATGGAAACGTGGGTACACAAATAGCGAGAGGCATACTACCTGCACTAGGCGTTGCCATGAATTACCGGGATCTACACATCTTAAACAATTGGACCGTATCAATGTTCAATCAAACCATACGATCCCTAGAAATGATAAATGCAGAATTGAGTGAGGTGAGAGAAGTCGCTCTCCAGAATCGCTATGCCCTTGACATCATTCTGGCCTCCCAGGGAGGAGTTTGTGCACTGATTCACTCTCACTGCTGTGTATACATCCATGACTATGAAATAAACATCACCCATACGATATTATACATGGAAGACATGGTCAGAAACAACTCCCTCAGGACTGACGGCCTTGATGCCCTTGACATATGGGGGGCATTATGGTCCTGGTTACCGGACGGCTCTTGGCTGCGCTCTCTGATCCCTACAATAATAGCCATAATCATTCTTCTGATTATGTTGTGTTGTTGCATTCAATGCCTTCCTTCCCTACTACAGACATGCAAAGGTTTTTTATTCTCTCAAGGGAAGGACATATTAATAGCTGAAAAACAATCACTTTTAAGCCTTGCAGACGCACCTGTTGAAAAAACAAAAACAGAGGAGATGTGGNGAATAATGTCTCTTTCTATTCCTCTCCGCCTTTCTCTTAAATCTGATATTCCAGTATGGATTGACCAATGGCCTCTTACCTCTGAAAAACTTTCCGCTTTACACTCTCTTGTGTCTGAACAACTTGCCTTACAACATATTGAACCTTCTTTGAGTCCTTACAACACTCCAGTTTTTGTGATAAAAAAGAAATCTGGTAAATGGCGCTTTTTAAACGATCTTCGTGTCATCAATACCATTATTCGACCTATGGGGGCGCTACAATGTGGCCTCCCAAATCCTAACCTCATTCCAAAGAACCATGACCTCATGATTATAGACCTCAAAGATTGTTTCTTTTCCATACCACTGCACCCCGATGATATGCCTTTGTTTGCCTTTACTGTGCCTGAAATAAATATGCAAAAGCCCACTTCTCGCTATCAATGGTGTGTCCTTCCTCAAGGCATGCTAAATAGCCCCACCATATGTCAGCTATATGTCAATACAATTCTAGAACCCTATCGCAAACTATTCCCTCATTTTCTTGTCTACCACTACATGGATGACATTCTCATCGCTGCGCCAGGGCCTGCGGGCACTGTCAGTACCACCTTACCCACACTCACCTCCCTACTTTCACAAGGGGGTCTCCAAATAGCTCCTGAAAAAATACAAAACAAGGAGCCATTTTTGTACCTTTGTCACAAGCTGCTTTCTTCCCATGCAGCACCAACATTTCCATCTTTACATCTACCTCACAAAACTACTTTAGTGAAGCTTCAACAATATCTAGGAACTATCAATTGGGTTCGTCCATATTTTGGCATCACTACAACCCAATTGGCACCTTTATTTTCTGCCCTGGCACAGGGCAAATCTCCCTCTGATCCTATTGCTTTTACATCAACACAGATTGAGGCCTTTTCCCAAATAGAACAAGCCATACATGCTCAATGGGTGGACCGCTGTGTCCCCAATGAGCCTCTTTCGCTCATAATCATTAACACTCCGCACCTTCCAACAGCAGCTATTGCCCAAAATTCAGGCTCTGTGCGCATCCTGGAATGGCTACATTTACCACACACCCCTAGAAACACCATTAATCAAAAACCTTCTCAATTTGCATCTCTCATTACTAAAGGGAGACTCAGATCCAAAACCTTG
>NW_015386914.1:825490-829353 GCF_001527695.2 Protobothrops mucrosquamatus | reverse complement strand
CTCTCTGATCCCTACAATAATAGCCATAATCATTCTTCTGATTATGTTGTGTTGTTGCATTCAATGCCTTCCTTCCCTACTACAGACATGCAAAGGTTTTTTATTCTCTCAAGGGAAGGACATATTAATAGCTGAAAAACAATCACTTTTAAGCCTTGCAGACGCACCTGTTGAAAAAACAAAAACAGAGGAGATGTGGGAATAATGCCCTTGCAGTCCATGTGTAGGCTGCCATGCAGCTGTACCATGTGGATGGAAGAAGGATGGAAGAAGGAACAAAGAGCAATCATCCCCTCTTGCAAACTCCCCCCACTCCTCCCATTTACAAGGCTTGTAAAGTGTGCTTACTGTCACGTACCTATATGTTAATATGTACCTGCCCCCTTCTTACCTTCTGTAACCACCCATTTTATCCCAAACACAATAAAAGGGGGTTTTGGAGTCAGCTCTGGGCAACTCATCCCAGACATGCTCTAGGCTCTCATCCCGAGAAGACTTTGTGTCGTGTCGTTTATTAGCGACCTTCATGAGAAGCCACCGGACATTCAGTTTTAATGGGGCTGTTTCTGGTTGGGTTAGGTTGGGCAGAACGGGTTTGTTAGTTGTATGCTACTTCTTTCTTTGAGTATTGTGTTTCTTTCTATGTGTGACATACCTCCATTTGTCTTCCTCCAAGGATTTATCAGTAGGGTCAAATCCTCTGGGAGTTATTTATTCATTAATTGGTTCAGTTTGGGTAGAGCTTTCTTTTGTACATTGGGATTTGGCTAGAGTTGCCTCTAAGTTCCTTACTTTTTCCTCCAGTAGTTTACATAGTTTACATCTAATGCATGTATAGTTTGGGTGTTCTTTGGGCATAAGCACATACATGGAACATGTATTGCATACCACAATAGTATCAGTCACCTGTTCCATGAGTTTGTTGTTTGAAAATCCCTCTTTTTGGTTGGTGGATGTGCTTTGCTGTTAGCCTTGTTTCTAGCTTCTCTATTCTGGGTAATTTTGCCTATTTTTTCTATCCTTTTTTCTGCCTGTTTGTGCTTGTTTTTTAGGTATAGATAAAAGTAAGTGGCAGTATGCCTTTTGGTTTTAATGGAAAAAATTGCAGTTTATGTTGAAGTTAAAAATTAATGTTAGGATAGGGCTATTTAACGAAGGTATGGGCTGCTTTTTCCTCAACAAGGGATTTGCTTTTTGCTTTTTGCTCTCTGCCTAAAAAGTCATCTCTATCCTTCCTTTTCTTAATTTACTCCTTATTTATCTCTGTCCTCTCTGCCTTGCTTTTTGACTGCCTTCCTATGCTCAGCCGGTCTTTCTAATTGCCCACAGTTGCCTCTAGCTGTTGCTCCTCTGAGGTCCAGTGGTGGGATTCAGCTGGTTCCCACCAGTTCGGTAGAACTGGTAGCTAATGTTTTGTTGCCCAGGCCCAGAATGGACTTCCTGAAGCAGTATCCACACATAGAACTGGTTGTTCACATATTTGAATCCCACCACTGCTGAGGTCTCTTCTATGTTCAGCTAGTTTTTCTATGCTGAGCTGATCTAATAGCCCGTCTTTCTGAGCTGGGCATGTTTGCTAGTTGTTTTACTCTGCTGAGCAGGTTTAATAGCTGGTTTTTCTCCGCTGGGCCTTCCTACCAACTGCCTCCATCCGCCGCTCCACCGCTCCATCTCCGGCCGTTGCTCCGTCTCCAATGTTCAGCCAGGTTCTCTTGACCTGCTGGTCGGGTCCTTTGCTTCTCCGCCACCTCTGTCATGCTGCCTCATTGCCACCTGCAGGCCTCCCAGTCAAGTCCTGGTAGAACCTGGTCTGCTGCCATCTATAGGCCCTGGTCTACTGCTGTCCATAGCACCTGGTCTGCTGCCATTTATAGGCCTTGGTCTACTGCTAGCCATAGCCCTTGGTCTGCTGCCATCTGTAGGTCCTGGTCTACCATCATCCATAGCACCTGGTCTGCTGCCATCTGTAGGTTTACTGCTAGCCATAGCACTTGGTCTGCTGCCGTCTGTAGGCCCTGGTCTACCACCATCCATAGCACCTGGTCTGCTGCCGTCTGTAGGCCCTGGTCTACCGCTGTCCATAGCACCTGGTTTGACATGCCACAGGATTTTTTGAAAACAATGGGGATTTCTAACCTTGGCAGACACCCGATTGCCATGCAGTCTTGGTCTCTAAATTATTACAAGCCATCCAATTGCCTTCAGCAATAGCCATCATATATTGCTGTGCCCATCAAAGGGATGGCATCCAGGTCACCAAAGGTAACCAATATATAGACCACACAGCCAAGTGGGTTGCCACACAAGCTCTCCCCACACCTATTGTCACCCCCTCAATCAAGGTTTACCCCAAAGTCCTCTATTAGGAGGTAGAATTACGGGTTGAAAAATATGGAACAATTTTTTCAGGAAGGGTTTGGCAAGTCCCAGATGGAAGGCCTATTGCTCCCCGCCACCTTCTGCAACTCATATGCCAACAGTTACACTCAAAGGGTCATTGTGGGATTCAAGCTATAATAGATGCTACCAGACAAGTCTGGTATGCACCTGGAATTTATAGTGAAACTGTGCAAGTAGCAAAAAGCTATCAAACATGCCAGGCCAATAATGCTTCATCACAAAAGGTGATTCATGAGGGAGGGAGACCATGAGCACAGCACCCTTTTGAAAAACTACAGCTGGACTTTATATAACTACCTAGGGCTAACGGTTTCCAATTCACTTTAGTATGTAGGGAGCAGCTTACCCACTGGGTACAGGCTTTCCCCTGTCATCATGTGACCACACTTGAAACAGCCCGGCACCTATTAAAGGACATAATATGTGGAGGTGAGAGACAGATAAAGGTGGTGATGGAAAACTGTCCCTTCTGACATGTGCCCCTCCTCTCTGCATCTAACTTCTCCTCTCACATCTCCATAGCGATGTGAAAGTGCGTAGCTCTGTGTGACCTTGCTTGTCTGATAACAGCTCGGATCAACAACGGTGCTATGGCCCACTTTTAACCAATGAAGTGCTGTTGCTGGGCTGTTGCCATGTTATACCTTTTCCTGCTTGTAATACTGTATAAAAAGAATAAACTGCTGCGTGCCAGCGGCCATTATTTGCACCCTGCAATGACTGAGCACTGATTACAACATCTGGCGCTCGAAACAGGACGTTTGGGACCCCTACGGGACGAAGCAGCTGTCAACATACTCATCATTGTCTGGAATAGACCCCTAACTGCACTTTCGTCTCACGAGAGCCCTTAATGGTGAGTATGGGCTGTAAGCTATCTCAGCCCCAGCAGAAACATGTACAGGAGTTTAGATTCCTGCTACAAAAGTCAGGCATAGTAACGCTTGATGCTGATATCAGGAAGCTGGTGGAGAAGATAGGGAAACACTGCCTTTGAATCCTAAGCATGAAACACTTAGGTTACGAGAAAAGATAGGGCACACTTTACATCTAGAACCCCGGGCTTCAGTTCAATGGTATCAGTGCCGTCTGGCAGTGGAAAAATATGGCTCAGATGCTTCAGAAGGGCAGCAATTAACTACCAGCCCCCCTTCTGATTACAACCAAGTAAAACTTCTCCCTCCTAAAGCATCTTTAATTGGATTTCCAGTTTCTTCTGAAGAGGCTAATTCTTTTGCTTCTTCTCAGACCTCATACACCCCCACACAGAAAATATTAGAGAAACTATCTTGAAGTAGAAAAAATAATAAGGGGAATCTTCAGAGTAATTTAAAGACATAAATTAACTCAAAATGCACTCCTCTGCAATGCGTTTTGAACAATTGGAATGTTTTGAAACTTCATGTAGCTGTTAAGTTTAACCCTGTCAGACAATGTCTTTGTGTTGAAGTGTAATGTGTTTT
>NW_015386914.1:822525-823845 GCF_001527695.2 Protobothrops mucrosquamatus | reverse complement strand
TCAATTTGTGGACAGAATTCCACACAAAAATTGTCAGTTAACACTTTTGATTTTTCCTACTAATCAATTACCTACAGGAGTATTAGCTGTGATAAAAGTACAAAAAATATATTGTATTGAATGACTTTATTTACCCCACACCCCATCCCAAAATGTTTTATTTTTTATCCAGGTGGTTGCTGAAATAATAACCTTAGGACGCACACGAGCTTGCCATCCAAATGGAACTGATTTAATTAATATTGTTTTTTCCTATTCCAAAATCTGATTTTCAATTTTATTTTCAGGATAACTTATCTCTTCAGTATATAGGCTGTATTTCATATCATCTGCCTAAAGATCCTTGACTTGTTTGTTTAATGACTTTTTCTTTTCCTGTCCATCTACTGCTTTCTCCTTCTCCCTTGCCACAAACTCCTACTGTCTCTTGGAGTAGGAGCTGGAGGGAGAATGAGAGGAGCAATTGCTTACAAGGATCCTCATGATGTTACCTGAAAAGTGTCCTACACTGCAATACAGTCCTCACCACAATGCTCAGAATTAGCTGCTGCTACCTTGGCTTTTTACACCTTTTCTCAACAATCTTTTAACTTAATCTCTGACTCTCATTATGTATGCCAACTTATTTTTAATCTTCCAGGTGCTTACATCATGCCCAGGAGTGACCCCAATCTTATGACTTTGTTTTTCCCTTGACAGCAGCTGCTACAAGATATTTTATTTTTCATATGCGCAGTCACTCTTTCCTTCCTGGGCCTATTTTTTTATGTCTTCCTAATCCCCGTGTTTTTGCCTCTAATCAACTATGGCAATTGGATGTTACCCATATTCTCTTTTTAGCTCCCTGGAAATGTATTCATTTATCTATTGATACCTATTCAGGAACAATTTGGGCCACGCCTTACAACCTGGAATCTTGTTTTTACTCATGGCCTTCTCTATAATTCCACGGGTCAAGCCATCGTGGAACGTGCTAATTGGTCCTTTAAGAACTGCCTTCACAAACAAATAAAAAAGGACGGATCTAGAGTACCCAATTTGTCATGGGTAACACAACAAAAAAAAAGTATTGTTTACATTATACCAATTGAATATTTCCATTCAAAATTCAACCGCTTATCAGAGACACTTTCAACAGAAAACAAGCTTGCCTCCGCCTCTGGTATATTATTGGGCATTACCAGACAAAGCATGGTTGGGACCAGTCCCTGGATCCAGCCCCAGAAATGGCCAAGGTGACTCTACAGATGGCACAGTAACCAATCCGATCTGGCATGCCAGTCGGCCAGTGACATGGGGAGATGTAAAGAACTTGAACGC
>NW_015386914.1:795777-821703 GCF_001527695.2 Protobothrops mucrosquamatus | reverse complement strand
AAATTGATATTTTACACAATTTGGCCTCTGATTTGAAAATTAATACTTTAGGATCTTGGTGGATGCTGTTTTATGCCATGTATTCCTTCACTTTGCAATATATGTATCAGAGCTTTAAATCCCAGCAGATCCTCTCTCACATTGCCCCAGGGTCAAGTTTGGGCCCTATATAAACAACTGCAAGGATGCTCCTCTCCTGATTATAATCCTTTTATTAACCCCACTTACGATATTTCGTCTAACAAAACAAAAAGGAGTGATATGTGGAGGTGAGAGACAGATAAAGGTGGTGATGGAAAACTGTCCCTTCTGACATGTGCCCCTCCTCTCTGCATCTAACTTCTCCTCTCACATCTCCATAGCGATGTGAAAGTGCGTAGCTCTGTGTGACCTTGCTTGTCTGATAACAGCTCGGATCAACAACGGTGCTATGGCCCACTTTTCCCTCTTTCTGGCCTCTTACTTTCTATCCTTAAGCATTGGTGAGTAGATTAACCAATGAAGTGCTGTTGCTGGGCTGTTGCCATGTTATACCTTTTCCTGCTTGTAATACTGTATAAAAAGAATAAACTGCTGTGTGCCAGCGGCCATTATTTGCACCCTGCAATGACTGAGCACTGATTACAACAATAATACTGAGGTTCAGGGTACCCAGCATCCTAGACATGGACTGAGGGAAACACTTTGTGTGACATGTGATTGATTACTCACGTGTTATAGGTTCTAGGGACAACCCAGAACCTTCATGTGCCTAACCACCTGACCTTGTTGGGGGAGGGAGGGGCACAGAATTCCAGAACAGGAAACTCTGGACAGCAGATCTAGAGAGAGCTGGATGGGAAAGTGGGAATCTGTCTTTAAGATTCTATGGGCCTGACAGTTATGAATTTGAATATGGGACTACCGTATTTGGGGGCTGCATGGAAAATGGAAACAAATTGGTTCCATCAACAGGTTCCATCAGTAGGTTCCATCAGTATGTTTTGTTTTTGTCAGAATGTTTTCAGTGCCTTAAAGGTAGACAGAACAAAATTAGAAACATTTTGTATTGATTAATAAAAACCTGGAAAGGTTTCAAAAGTTCCATCATAAAACACAATATGAGCTTGTAACAAATCCCTTTAAACAAGATTCTTCCTACTACTTTTTTATCCTTAGTTACAATAGTAAATGAATGGAACTTAATGCTGAGTGTCAGCTAGCAGCTCCTAACTTGGCCATTGGAATTACTTTTAAAAATGTAGAACATTAGAAAGAAATCCTATCGTAAAAAGCTGGACTTTTAGTCTGACTGGCTTGCTGAACAGTCACAGAACCAGCCCAGCAAGAAGCAAATAATAACAAAAAGATTCATTTCAACACAGCTATGTACAATACATATATAATTGTTAGCTTGATATCTTCAAGATTATGCAAAGGAACCAAGTGCTTCATTCGTGACTTTTAAAACTCAAAGCATAATGATGTTTGTAATGCACATGCATTGCACAGTGGGGTTTTTTTTTTGCATTTGGTAATCACCTAAAAGAAAATATACATTTGAGCAAAAACATTATTTATTAGCTTCTTTGCTCAAGTTATATAACCATCCATCTCACATATGAGACTCGGAGTGGCTTACAAAGTTAAAAACACTACAAGTTATGGAATTTAGCTTCCTAATAATGAAGTATGTTTTTTAAAAAGCGCTAAAACTCCCTTTCAAGCAGGCAAGATGCATTTCTAATATCCAGAATAGATCCCATTTTCCTTCCCTCTCAGCCCTCCACTTAATTAACTCCTAAGAATTCCTATGGTAGCTTGGCAACGGGGCTTTCTAGCAGGTAGGGAAATTCTTACTATGAAATTCCCTTTTGAATAGAACAGCCAGAAGTCCAAATACATAAATAAAGCTGATTGGGGGCGGGTATTTAAGTATAGATTTATGTGCTTGCCAGTGGATTTTAAAGAATAATTCTAGAAGTTAGAGAAGAATGTGCACCAACAGACAATTGCACACTGACAATTCTAAGTAGAAAAATCAGTGAAATAAACAAGTTTTACTTGCTCAACACAAAATTTGCCTGGGTAAAGTTCCTTGTGAGAGCTCATTTTGAGATGCCTGATGTTCTCATGAAGACAAAATCTGAGGGTAACCTCTGCAATATTTCTGGAGACCAGAGGTCAGTAAAATCATCCTTCTTAATCTTAACGAAGAAAAGCCACAATTCTACCAGTAAAGAGAAAAACTCAGTATCTGATGTCAGAGATCCAGCTAGCGTATGCAAACCCCCCCAACCCATTGTTCATATTATTTATATTGTATAAAGAGCTGGTCCGTTCCAACTGAAAACAGTATTTAGAAAAGAAGCTTAAGTTCAGAATATTTATTCAGAGAAGGATTTTTTTCAGGCTATATGACAATATTTGAAATTTTCAGATACTGAAGATGGCATTGTTGAGCTTCCTCTGAAGATAAAGCTTTCATCATAGGTCCCAATTAACTTCTAAAATCCACTGGCAAGCATACAAGTCGATACTTAGAAACCAACATTTCCCAGGGGATTTATGATTATATTAAGCATCATAAGAAATAAAGTCTGCTGTCAGTTGTGCTCAAATTTCTAGCGACTTTAATATAGAAGTTGCTTACTATCACTTCCTTCTAACAATTTTTTTAAAAATTCCCAGTGTAGGCTGCAGTTCCATAGTGATCTCCTATATTAAGCAAAGTCAAAGTCTGCTTAGCTCAGTGAGATCAGCGAAGGTTGTTCAAATGCTGCACTTCGTGTAATAAAGTCATGAAAAGCAACAATCTCCTTCATGTTATGAATACTTAGCAACTTTACGGACAAATCTGGATTCTCGTCTTAGCAACAATATAGAAGTGACTTTCCATTGCATTGTCTTCATCCAGGATGCTTCTTCAACTTCAACAGCTCTGGTTTCCTATCCATGGGCTAATTATGCCCAACCTTTCCTAGTTTCTGACCCCAAATAAAGATGCTTCCATAGGTTTCTAAACTCAATGGCTGCCATGATATTTTTTCTCATCACAAACGTAAAACATTCAGTCAAGGGAGACAGGTGTTGGGATTGAGACTCTGTCAAACTGCACAGACTACATAACACAAAACATCTTTTAGCAAAATTTATGGTTGGAGAACACAAATTGATACAAACCCACCTCCCACCCCCTTGTATGAAAGACTCCCATACAAAGACAACAGTTTCCTACAATCATATGGGACAACCAAGATATCTCTCTGTCTGTCTGCTGAGGTACAAAAGTAAGAGCCCCAACCAAGACAAAGGTTAGATAAATCTGAGTTCAGGGCAGAAGTGTAATTTGTAATCAAGCATGGCCCTCTCTAGTTCTCATAAAGATGAATGCAGGGAGAGGGAAGCACATTTAAACTTGGAAGATTCAGTTACAGGTAATCCTTGACTTAGGACCATAAATGAGCCCAGAATTACAGTTGTAAATCATTCCGGTTGTTAAGACATCACTGTGCCTGATGTTACCATCTTTTTAACACACCTGATTGTTAAGTGAAGGCTGTCAGTAAATAAACCCATTATACCCCAAAGTTGTGGGTATTTTTGCCAGAAACTGAAAGTTAAATGCTGATTTCTGGCAAAAACATAATAAATTGTAGTCATGGGACTGTGTGACAGCAAATGGCTGTCTTAACTTTAAAAGCAGATTGTAAATAACTCTGGGGCAATTGCCTCTAAGCAACTGGTCATTAAGTGAGGACTAATAGTACTACAATCTTAGAATAAAAATAGAATACTTGATCAAAAGCCACCTCCTTTTTTATATGCATTGTTTTGAGCACATGGTTGTGGCCACCATCTTGTCTTTTTTAAATTCTTTCCCCTGAGGAAATCTCTGCTACCCTGATATAAGGGTTAAAACCCCATTGTCCTCGACTTACAACCATTTGTTTAGTGAATGCTCCAAGTTACAACAGCATTGAAAAAAGTGACTTATAACCATTTTCATTTTTCTAACTGTTGCAGCATCCCCATGGTCATGTGATCAAAATTTGGATGCTTGGCAACTATCGTGTATTTATGAAGTTGCACTATCTTGGGATCCTGTGATCACCATTTGTAACCTTCCCAGATGGCTTCTGACAAGCAAAGTCAATGGGAGAAGCCAGATTTACTTAATGATCACATGATTCACTTAACAACTGTGGCAAAGAAGGTTGTAAAATGGTGTTCAACTCACTTAACAATTGCCTTCCTTAGCAATACAAATTTTGGGCTCAGTTGTGGTTATTAAGTCAAGGACTACCTGTACATGTAGGAAGATATTCCCAGCCTCCATTCAGAGATCTGTCTGCAAAATAAAGCTGCCCCAAATGCTATAGGCATCTCTCAAAGGTTTACACAAATACATCAGTCCAGGTAACTGCACAAACAAACTGAGAGGTTGAGTAGTAGAAACAAGACTGGAGCCACTCCAGCTACCAGCATATGTAGTCAAGATGATGGATAACATTTTAACTCTATAGCTGAATGGAAAAATTCCATCTGGATAAACTTGGAGCTTGCAAAATAAATATAGGAGGAGTGGGATATTAGGCAATCTGGCAGGCTCCAGGAAGAATGGAGACTAGTACTGGTTTCCAAGCTCAATATCTAATTAAACAAAAGGTCTCATACAATACTAATTTTCTTTTCAATTGATCTTCTTTCCATACTGAGATTTTTCAATATAATCCTTGTCTTTAATCAAATTTGCTCCAGGAGTTATTTTCTCCCTGTACTAACATCACCATACCATCTTAGGAGAAAGTTACAAATTGCAACAGTTTTCTTTTGGATGCCCATGATGGGCAATAGCAATATATATAAAATTGGAGAGATTGAAAAACAACACACAAGAAAAGAACAAAGCACTTCTTCATTTTTATCAATGTCTACAGATGTATGTAGTTAAATCAAGCTTGATTTGAGGCAGATTTTAATCCCTATTTTCAGCTCTTTCTCTGCACCCAATGCACCATCATAATGTTCCTTTTTTTGTATTTATTGTAATCTATTTTGCATAACTAAACAATCCAAGAGCTTTAGCTTTTCTTTTCTTTTCTTTCTTTTCTTTTTCTTTTCTCTTTTTGGTAGCTAATGTGCTCTAAATTTGCACAACGATTTCTAAAATAAAATTAAGACTGCAGTCCTAAACATTCTTGCTGGGAAGTACACAAAATATAAAACTTTTATATAAACATGCATAGCAATGCATAGTAAATGGTTTTGCTTTGTCCTAGTTATTAAAGGAAATTCTTCCTATGGAATGAGAGTGGTGTATATTTTGTATAATACCACATTTTAATTAACAATCTTAATTGTATTTTGAAATCAATACTAAATCAAGATCTTAGGTTATATCAAGGTCATTGTAGGAAGACAGCACCTCCCCCCAAGTCTCTCTGCCCCAAGCAGAAACCAGCTCTGTAGACCTGCAGATTTGATAATCCTTTCAGAAAGACTGGAGCCAGAAAGCTTAGAGCTGATGGGATTAGAATGACAAAGATTCCTAGAACCAACAACCCCTCACCCATCCAACACAGGAGATAGCCATCAGCCACAGCCCCAGGGAAGCAGAGCATGACCTTTAGGACATAATAGGATTAACCCACCACCATCAGAATACTGAAAGGGCACACTGAGCTTCAAGTCAAAGTTCATGCAGCAAGAACAACTCCAAACACAAAAACCCAATAAGGTAAAAAAAAAAAACCACAACTCTCAGCTCCATGTGGTCAACCACCCCAGAAACATGCTGCGATCATTGAAATTTCTGGCAACTAAATAAACAAAAACCTTCTTTCTAAAGCAATCTCCATTTTGTTTATTCCCGGCTTGGACTAGACCCTGATGAAGATTTTTCTTTCAACAATTTGGCACCCCAGATGGGACTTCAAGCTAACCTCTCCAATGGACTGTGACTGGGTAAGCCCCCATCTTGCCAGCAGCAGACCCCTTGTGTCTGTGGGTGGGTTTCCCAAACCCTGCCCATTTGGAGCAAGGGTAGTAAAGGGAGTTTTGACCTTGAGCTCAAGGGCTGCTTTGGAAAGAAGGTGAGTACCTCTAAATTTTAACTTTAAAGCCCAGGGCAGTGAGGGAAATGTGTGTATGTCTGTGTTTGTAAGTGAGAAGACCCTTTTTTCAATCACAGATGGATCTTGCTCCCTCTGGCCTTTCCTAACCTTAGAAAGGATCTGTTCAAGTGACAGACCCTGGAAAGCATGGGGGTTTGGCCAGAGCGCAGGACCTTTTGTTAGGGAAAAGGAAGAGGCTATGTGAAAATGGAATGGAAAAGTGAGTGAGAGAATCACTGAGCAGAGCCCTATTCTGAAAAGGAGGTATCTGTATTCTGAACTAATCTTGGCAGACAGAGTCCTCCCATGCCATTTGCCTGAAAAACCGAGGGGTTACCACAGGTTGGAAGGTATCTCCACCTGTTGGGGGCAGTGTAGTTCTGTGGACAGTGTAGTTCCACGGGTGGTATAGTTCTGCAGGTTGTGAGGGACCCAGGAGAAAGCCTTGGAGTCTCATCATGGATGGTGGGAAGGATCCTACCGGGGTCTCCTTTAGGGAGGCTAATGGATGCTTGGGGCAAAGAAGCAGGAAAGACCAATAAGTTTAAATATTGGAATCCCAGGTATGGACATTTAAAGTCAGTAAAATAAAATGATGAGCTCCGGGATGTAAGAAAAAAGGCTTCTTTATTGCTAAGCTTTCGTCAACAAGCTGTTGACATCATCAGAGCAAAGGGCTAAATGACAAGGGAGCATGTGCATACATTTACATAACAGTTAAAAACGGTTACAGTATGGCATGTGCATATAGCGTGCTCATAAAAAGCTCGCTCGGAAAAAGTCACATTGGTAACAACAAATACATGGAAGTCAGTCTCCAGACGAAATTCAGAAGTCGCGCCTATCAGCTGTTTGGCGCGTAAGCTCCGTCGCGCCTATCAGCTGTTTGGCGTGAGGTTCTCAGGGTGCCGCGCACAGTTGTGTGCCGGCTGGATTCTTTGCGCAAAGTGCAGCTGGGAGGTTCATCTCATTCCATTGCGTGCAGGTGCTGTGGGATCTGATCTGCAGGGAGAGAAAGCAGATGCCCTCGTGGGGCATGTAAGTGGTTTGCCCGCCCTCGCTCCCCCTTTTTTGGACGCTGCGCAATCGTCCCCACTGTAGGAATCAGTCTTTTGGATTATATAGTTTTTTAGTGCAGGATTGCTGTGTGTGTATGTCTTGTTGGGTATGGTCGTTTGGCATGTTTGTGTGTGGTTGTTTATTATGCTTGTCAGTCATGGGTGGTTTTGTTGGGCTTGAGAATTGGGCTGTAACATCTTGTTCCATTGAATGTGATAAGTTATGTTTCATTGCAGGGGTCAGTTTTGGTCTTCGTCTTAATATTCTGTTGCTATTCAGGTATTGTGTGTGTTTGTTTTGTTGTGTGTAGGTGTCTTATGAGGTTGTTGGATTTGTGTTTTGGATGTTTGTGTTATGGATGTTGTGGTCAGAGGTATTGTTATTTCTCTGTGTGAGAATATCAGAAGGGGGTGTGTTGGTTGTGTAAGTTGTCATAGTTGTGTTAGAGTTATGTTCTTTATTTAGATTTAATGAAAAGGGTTGTGTTGAAGAAAGGCTGTCTTTGGTGGAGTCTTGAGTGTCTTTTAAAAGAAGCTTGGTTTTCTGACTGTCATTCTATTAACAGACACATTGACCTACTACCCCCTTACCAAACTCTAAAAAGACATTTACAACAACACAAAATACCTAAACACTTTAATTCAGCCAACAATAACACAAATACCTAAACACTTTAATTCAGCCACCCAACCCACATGCCAAACCCCAAACCAACACAACAGATATCCTTTCTTCAATACAACCTTTTTCATTAAATCTAAATAAAGAACATAACTCTCTCTCTCTCTGTGTCTGTGTCTGTCTCTGTCTGTCTGTCTGTCTGTCTGTCTGTCTGTCTGTCTGTCTCTCTCTCTCTCTCTCTCTCTCTCTCTCTCTCTCTCTCTCTCTCTAACAGCTCAAAGTTGTTAGGAGGGAATGTTTAAAGTTCATTTACAGGAAAATTTTCATTCTTCCTTTCCTGTATGTGTTTAAGTGGGTTTTATCTGTCATTTAACATTTGTAAAATTAACCTTAATGTCTGTTCAAAACCCTGCCTGAGAACTATCCACCCCCCATTCCACTTCTCCATTTCTTCAAGAAAGGGAAAAAAACAGACCCAGGAAACTACAGACCAATCAGTTTAACATCAATACCTGGGAAGATCCTAGAAAAGATAATAAAAAAACAGATCTGCAAACAACTAGAAGCAAACAAAGTTATAACTAATAGCCAGCATGGGTCATGCAAAACCAATCTTATTTCATTCTTTGATAAAGTGACTAAACTAGTAGATCAGTGAAATGCTGTGGACATAGT
The DNA here is from genome assembly GCF_001527695.2 of Protobothrops mucrosquamatus. NCBI lineage: Eukaryota > Metazoa > Chordata > Lepidosauria > Squamata > Viperidae > Protobothrops > Protobothrops mucrosquamatus. Next base: position 813,253 of record NW_015386914.1, on the reverse strand, counting down.
ATACTTAGATTTCAGTAAGGCGATTGATAAAATAGACCACCACAACCTACTTCTTGGTAAGCTAGAAAAAGGTGGAATAGATAGATGGAACTATAGCTGGCTGACAAACCTTACTCAACAAATAGTCCACAATGGCACTACATCCACATGGAGAGAAGTAAGCAGTGGGGTACCACAAGGTTCCGTCTTAGGCCCAGTACTCTTCAATATCTTCATCAATGACTTAGATGAGGGAATTGAACTCATCAATTTTGCAGATGACACCAAACTGGCAGGAGTAGCCAACACCCCAGAAGACAAACCCAGGATCCAAAATGATCTTTCCTTTCTATCTATCTCCTCTGATCTAAAACCAATTCTTACCCTTTCCTGAGTCTTGCCATACTCCCAAGGGGGAGGGGGGATATGCAGGGTTTTTTTTACTACTTTCACTTCCTCTATTCACTACAAAGTAACCTTTTGTTTATTCGCCTCTACTAACCATTACAATGTAACCATTTGCCTCTTATCTTATGCCCCTCTGAACTTCTCCTTACCAGGCAGCTAGAAAAGGGGGGGCAGGGAAGGAAGAAAACCCCATGGAGAGGGAGCCTTCCCCCTGACTGAGAACCTGCCAGCTGTCGGGATCTGAAATGTCATACTCCTCAGAAGAAGAGGTGGTGGAGACGCGTAACCACAAACCCTGGTGGTCAATGGGCATTGGAAAGAAAGGCGAGTGGGAAAAGAGATCGGGAAAGGTGACCCTGAGATGGGGGGCCACCAACCAGAATGGAAGCAGGAGATGGAGAAATCCCTGCATGTCAGTGAAGAGGAGGGAAGCTGTGCACAACACTCGAACTGGATCCTAGAGAAAGCTATTGATCTGATGAAAAGAACCCTCGGCTCTCTAGGGCAGGAGAATTCTGAGCCTCACGGCCGTACCAACACCTAAAGCTGCAACTGGAGAGACACTGAGGAGGATTAGGACCTGTAGTCCCGGGGACGTCCACTGAACCAGTAGTGACCACTTCAGCAGCCCCCATTCCCCGCTGACCCGCAGATGGCGATCAGGATGGAAGACAATACCATCGACAGTGAAGGCAACGATCCATTCAAAGACTCCTGCTGCTGGATGCGAAATTCAAGGGGGAGCTGACACGCTTGGGGCTTTTCCTAACCCAAGTCCTCAGCTACATGGAAGAATATGGGCGGCACATCCCTAGCAACAAAGCCCATATCCGTATCATGCAATCTGCTCTGGATGGATCGGTCGCAGATTGGGTGGTGAACTTGCACGATTCCGATGCCCCAGAGCTCAATGACTTCAACTGTTTCATGTCCTCCCTGAGAAGGCGATTCGAAAACCCCCTGGCTGATCGCAAAGCCCACGAAAGAATCAAAACGGTGAGGCAAGGCAGGCACCCGGTAGCCGAATATACACAATAATTCTGGACCATTGCCAGCAAGCTGAACTGGCCAGAAGACATCCTCCTTAGCCATTTTAAAGATGGCCTAAATTACAACCTGTATGATGCTTGCCTGCCCCAGGGGGACCCGCACCAACTCGACGAATGGTACATCCTGGCAGAGGAAGCAGAGATCGACCTACTGAAGAGGCACCGCCGAGGAAAACCATGGGGCCACTCGCTGCCTGAGCCGACGCGAGAGCCAGCGAAGCCACTGGCTATGGCCAAGAAGCCAACGGGCTGTTTCAAATGTGGGAGAGAGGGGCATTGGGCCGTAGAATGCCACTCAAAAGCCCCTCAGCACAACCCAGACCGATCACCGACCAGGAAATCCGGGAAGTCCCCAGCCAAGCCAAAAGAACCCGCCATAGAGGCTGTGGAGTCCCCAACCTCTGCCCAATGTGGGGAGGGAACTCCAGTCTACACCGCAGGGCCGGTGGACGCCTCAGATGACAGCTCAGAGGGCGAACCCCTGGTAAGTGGACCCATTGCACCCACCCTCAAGACAGTGACTATATTAGCTTCCTCCATGCCCGAAGCTGTCAAAGTGAAAGGCTTAATAGACTCTGGCTGCACCCGCTGCCTCATTAGCTCGACGCTAGTGGGGAATTTGGGCATTCCGGTGAGGAGGCTGAAACGACCAATATCATTTGGCCAATTAGATGGGTCCATAGCAGGGGGGGTGCCAGCTACCCTAGCCACATTACCAGTCTACCTATCCCTGGGAAACCATGAGGAAGACATAACGTTTGTAGTGACCCCAGGCATGGAATGCCCAATGATCCTAGGGCTGGAATGGTTAAAGAAATGGAACCCCTGGGTAAATTGGAAGATGGCAGAAATTAATTTCCCAAAGGGGGGCCCTACAGACTTAAAACCCCAAGGAGTCCTACCAAAATTAAGAATGGAGAAAGCATCAATGGGAGTAGAAAAGGGGCTACCTGAAATACCAGAGGAATACCAAGACCTTGCTGAAGTTTTTAGTGAGGAGAGGGTGGATGAGCTCCCCCCTCACCGACCCACGGATGCACTGTCTCACATGCCCCAATATAACAGCATGCAAGCCACCGATTCTAAACCGCTTATGGCGGAACCACAACTGGCAGCACCAGTAACCACCAGAGCCCAAGCTAAATTAAAACTGCAGCTGGGTAACTGAACTGGAATTGAATTCCTGAAAACCTTGGAAACAGATGAATGGTTTCAGAAAAATAGACACGTGTGCACAATTAAGGACAGACTGCCTTGGGTGGGGAAAAAATTATATATACCAACCACCCAGAGGGGCACATTCATGCAGCTTTGCCATGACACAAAATCAGCAGGGCATTTTGGATTTGTAAAAACATTACACTTAATTAAAAAGCAATTTTGGTGGCGATCCATGAAAAAGGACATGGAAAGTTACATGGCGAGCTGCCCAGCATGCGCGACTACTAAGAGGTTGCAAGGGAAATCACCTGGACTGTTACAACCAGTGGCGACTCCCTCAGTCCTCTGGAGGGAAATAGCCATGGATTTTATAGTGGAATTACCAGAAAGCAATGGGAATACTGTCATCTGGACGGTCACTGACTTGTTTTCCAAACAGGTTCACTTTATCTCTTGCCAAAAGATTCCCACCGCAAAAGCCTTAGCAAAATGTTTCGTGCATGGGGCACTCCAACACATCATATCTGATAGGGGAGTGCAATTTATGTCTGCATTTTGGAAGGAAGTTTTATCCCTTTCAGGGACCACTCAAGGACTGACATCTAGTCATCATCCTCAGGGGAACGGCCAATCAGAAAAAGTGAACTCAGTACTTGAGCAATACTTAAGATGCTTCATTAATTTCCAGCAATCGAATTGGACGGACCTACTCCCCTTTGCAGAAGTTGCCTACAATAACGCAGTCCACTCCAGCACAGGCTACACCCCTTTTCAAATAGCCAATGGTCAAAGTTTCAACCCCATGCCATAATTAATCCCAAACGAACAGGTAATCCCATCACTGAAAGAGTGGATAGAACAATTACAAAACACCTGGCCAATAGTTAGAAAAGCCTTAGATGAAGCTAGGCAAGCATACAAAGCACAAGCAGATAAAAAAAGAGTTGAACCCATACCATTCATTGTAGGAGAAATGGTATATTTGTCTACAAAATACCTAAAATTCCTACAACCTTGTAAAAAACCTGGACTAAAATATATAGGACCTTTTCCAATTAAAAGAATCATAAACCCAGTAACAGTAGAATTAGAATTACCCAAAAATCTCAGGCAAATATACCCAATCTTTCACTGCAGTTTACTGAAAAGAGAACAACAGTCACCCTTACGGCCAAAATTCCCCCTCCCACCACCTCCAATCATGGTGGAAGGAAATATTAGACTCTAGGAGATATCATGGGACAACTCAATACCTAGTAGCATGGAAACACCTCCCCTCCTCACAAAACGAATGGGTCCATAAGTGTCATGTAAGAGCCCCAAAACTGTTAAAGAAGTTTCATACAGAGTATCCTAACAAACCAGACTAACTTTTATACCTGTTTTGTTTTCTCTACAGGTAGATCTCTCTTATTTTTAAGGGGGACAGGATGTCAGGATCCAGTTATATTTCCTTTCTATCTATCTCCTCTGATCTAAAACCAATTCTTACCCTTTCCTGTGTCCTACCATATTTCCAAGGGGGAGGGGGATATGCAGGGGGGGGTTACTACTTTCACTTCCTCTTTCACTACAAAGTGACCTTTTGTTTATTCACCTCTGCTAATGATTACAATGTAACCATTTGCCTCTTATCCTATGCCCCTCTGAATTTCTTCTTACCAGGCAGCTGGAAAATGGGGGGGGGGGGTTGAAAAGATACAGCCCCTGGATCTGGTTTATTTATCCATCATCAAAATAAGGGGTGAGGAGCTGTTGAATGATCGTGTACAATGGAGCCGGATTGATGTTATCTTTCCTGGATTTAACACCAAGAAATCTGCGGTCTGAATCGCCCGGAAGAACTGCTGGGTGGGGGTTGCTGAGGGACACTTTAAAATATTTGTGAGGGAGTCCCTCAGATCCTGTCTATCATGCCTGCTATCAATTTCTCTTAATAAAAGTTCCTGTTGGAAGAGATCATTTCCAAGAGTTCTGCTTTCTTAAGATGTGGATTGAAGTGGTTCCTTACACAATGGGCCCTATCCAGTGCTTTTTTTGTAAGAAAAAAGGTGCCGGAACTCACATCTTGTTAATCTTTTATTTAAAAAATTATATATACAGTTGTTAACATAAATTGATTTTATTGTATTTAAGGCAAATGCTCATAGTAAATTTTACACTAAAAATTAAAAAAAGATTTTCAATTCACCAACGATTTTTTAAAATAAAGAAATTATTTACCTTTCACACATAGTCAATCACTGTACACACACACGTCAGTTGTGTAACGAAATATAAAAGTTGCAGCCCGCAGTAAGCACTCAGCGCGTGACCACACGACCAATCACAAGCCAAGCAGTGCCACAAGCCGAGCAGTAGCATCACAACCCGTGCATCGGACTCAACACACAAGCAGCCCACATGCACTGTTTTAATAATTTTGCCCCTGACCTGCTTTTCTTGACAGGATGATTCAAGTCCACATGGACCAAACATCAAATTTTCAAAAGTTACTTTTAAAACTTGGAAAATCCATTGAAAAAAGGTGCCGGAACTCTGTTCTGATGTGTTCTATGACAAAAAAAGACACTGGTCCTATCCAACAAAATGAGTTTCAATGTGGAGAAAAGAAAAGTTTTACATTTAGGCAGGAAAAATCAAAGGTACAAGTACAGATTGGGTAAGACCTGGCTTACTCACAGTAGCTGTGAGAGTGACCCTGGAGTCCTAGTGGACAATCACTTGACTATGAGCCATCAGTGTGCAGCAGCAGCCAAAAAAGCTAATACAATCCTGGGTTGTATAAACAGAGGCATAGAATCAAGATCACACAAAGTAGTGATAGTGATATAAAGTGATAGTACCGCTTTATAAAACCCTAGTGAGACCACACCTGGAATACTGCAGCCAATTTTGGTCACCATATCACAAAAAAGATGTTGAGAGTTTGGAAAAAATTCAGAGAAGAGCAACAAAGATGATTAAATGCCTGGAGACTAAAATATACGAAGAACAGCTGCAGGACTTGGGTTTGTCTAGTCTAAAGAAAAGAAAAAATAGGGGAGACATGATAGCAGTATTCCAGTATTTGAGGGGCTGCCACAAAGAACAGATGGTTACATTATTCACCAAAGCACCAGAGGGCAGGACAAGAAACAATGGTTGGAAACTGATCAAAAAGAGAAGCAACCTGGAAAATTCCTAACAGTGAGGACAATTAACCAGTGGAACAGCTTGCCTTCAGAAATCGTGGGCGCTCCATCACTGGAGATTTTTAAAAAGAGACTGGACAGTCACTTGTCTGAGATGGTATAGGTCCTCCTGCTTGAGCAGAGGGCTGGACTAGAAGACCTCCAAGGTCCCTTCCAGCTCTATTCTATTCTAATTCTTACCCTCTTTTTTCCATTCCTCATTTCTGACCAGCAATGCCTCTTCTGGGAGAGTCACCCACAAAGGAGGGGAGGGGACCTTTTTCTCATATCTTTCAGCCCTGCACAGATGACCCCCACAACCTTTGGAAACAGAGTACACTGATCAGACACTGCTTCAAGAGAAGACCCTCTATTCATTTGAGCCATGGAATTGGATTTGAATCCAGCCATTCACTAGAAAGTCACCATGCAACCAGAGTGGAACAGATTTTCCCAAGCCCTACCATCACTCAGAGGCCTGTGAAAGCTGCAGAGAAAGGAAGGACTCCTGGAACCATTGGCTTCTCACATAAAGCCTCAGAAGACAACTGGAAAGACTAAGGGAGGAGGGCAGAAACTCATTGTAAGGTTTTCTTTCTTGCCTCATTTACATTGTAATTAAGTAGTCACATGGATTCATGGAGGGATGGCATTTGGGAATAGTTGGCACAGCAAGTCCTGAACACCTTGGACCTCTGTCTGGTGGGAGGAAAATTTATCTAGGATGTTTGTATTGCATGTCATGTAGAAGTAGCTGCATGCGCACACACACACCATTCAGAATCACATTAAGGCTATCCCCTTCACCTACCTTCAGTAAAGTTCCCCAGGCTAGTTCTTGCTCTGTGGCACTAAGGTCTTTGCATGCATACCTTCCTGCAAATTCCATGGGGAAGGGAACCATGGCCCCTCAGGCAATTTACAATTCATATGCCCTCACTGAGGAAGTAGCAGAAAAGAGATCTCCAAACCCAAGCCCTGAATATGTTGTATTGATGGACTCATAGTGGGAGTCCTAGGGCTCACTGTGTGCAATGTAAGTAATATTAATAGCCTGGCTTGCACATTGGTTAACCTCAATTGGATATCACAAAACCTGAATGCACTAAACTAAGAGCTAAGGCAGGAAGCAATCCTTGAAAATGGGCAGCCAGTAGTTATGTACTAAGGCAAAAACATGGCTGTGAAGAATTTTGGAGGCATGTGTTTCAAAACCTGACTGGAAGCTCACAGAAAGTGGCATCCAACATCTGAAAGGAATTGGCATAGAATATTGGACACTATAAATTTCTTTTCCATCTAACAGAACTTTTGCCCTGGCTTTAGACCTTCATGGTTGAAAGGCTCCCCTTTTGGGAGCCACTGCAGGGATATTTTTCTGCTGCCTCTATTAGTGTCTTCCCCTTTTCACATTAACAGTTTAAAAGCTTGTTTTCCCAAATCCTGGAGCCCCATAGAAGCACCCATCAAGTCTCCCTGACCAGATCAAATTTTAATCTTGTGCCAGTAAAAGTGTGTCACCTACACTTATATGGCACAAAGGGGGGATTGTAAGAAGACAGTAACCCCCCCAAGTCTCTCTGCCCCAAGCAGAAACCAGCTCTGTAGAAATGCAGATTTGATAATCCTTTCAGAAAGACTGGAGCCAGGAAGCTTAGAGCTGATGGGATTAGAAAGATTCCTAGAACCAATAACCCTTCACCCATCTAACACAGGACATGGCCATCAGCAACAGCCCCAGGGAAGCAGGGTATGCCCTTTAGGATATAATAGAATTAACCCACCACCAACAGATTACTAAAAGCCACACTGAACCTCAGGTCAAAGTTCATGCCACAGGAACAACTCCAAACACAAAACCCAAAAAGGTATAAAAACCCACCACTCCCAGCTCCATGTGGTCAGCCACTCCAGAAACATGCTGCTATCACTGAAGTTTCTGGCAACTAGATAAACAAGAATCTTCTTTCTAAAGCAGTCTCCATTTTGTTTATTCCTGGCTTGGATTGGACCCTGATGAAGATTTTTCTTTCAACATCACAAAATGACAGACTTTCAAGTTCTCCAGAAGGTTTGCCAAACAATGTGATAAACATGGGAAGAGCATGGGCCCAGCAGTTGCAATGGATGAAGGGTGTCAGCTCTGAAACATCATTCATATCTGCCAGTTAAACCAATCCTATTGTAAAAGTTTGATGTTGCAGTCAATAGTCTGTGTTTTACTCCTTGGTGTGTGTTTTGAATTGACTTACTAATTTCTACACTCAGAACCATTGAAATTTGCATAAGTCTTTCTAATTTTTCTATCCCCCAAAGAAATCCCACAAATGCTTGAATCCTAGGTATGTTATGGTGTTTGCCTATGAAGAATTTATAAGTGGAAGAGCATAGAGAGACAACTGACTTTAATTCACCAGGGCACATGCTGGCCTCTTGTTGAAGGTCTCTTAGGGCACGAGTCCCCAACCCCCAGTCCATGGACCAGTATCAGGCCGCGGCATGCCAGCAACCGGTCCGCACAAACAAGCAAAGCCCCATCCACGGGATGCAGGCAGCACACAAAACCATGTACCCTCCAGTCTGCGGAAAAACCTCTCTCCACGGAACTGGTCCCTGGTGCCCAAAAGGTTGGGGACTTCTGTCTTAGGGGAAATGTATGAGGAAACCATCTGAAGTTGGAATCAGGGTCTTTAGAAGATTTTTGGTGGCTTCATTTTGCATTTCCTTTATCAGTCTGGATGGTTCCATGTGTGACAAAGCTGCCCTCAAATACAGTAAATAAAGAAGTAAGTAAATAATTAAGTGGGGAGTGGGTAGCAGTGGTTGACATCTTAACCAAGTTCTATGGTGATGTTTTTAAGAGAAGAGAAGGTAGGCAATCAGCGATCATGACTAGCTCTGTCTAAAATAAACAGTAAGGCAAATACCATTTCCGTGCCATTTATCAACTTTTGTCACACCACAGGAGAACAGATGGCCAAGCAAAAATGAAGCAGTAGTGCAGTTCTGGTTCTAGGGGTCTTACAATAGCAATTTTAGGGACCACCTTTGAACATGAAGTTTTGTTTATCTTACATAGAGGCCAATTTTTACACCCCTTTCAGTTTCAACCACCTACACTGTATATGGTATCCTTAGATTTAGAAAAATTCACATTGGCTCTTGCATTGGATGGAGATGAGTTAGCACATTTCACTCTGCCATTTGTTGTCATTGCCATATTTTGTCATTAACGTGAATTCACCAAAAATTAACTTATGAAATTTAGTTGTTTGTTTGTAGCATACTCCTGTTTTATTATCATTTGAAGAAAAGCTTACAAAAAAGAAAGTAGTGTTAATGAAAAACAAAATGCCATTTGCTTGGCTTAAAATAAATAATAAAACTAAAATGATGCTAAGAAGATGGGGGAATGAGATGGATTTAGTCTTCCCTTCCAAATTTCACCTCACTTCACAAAATCACAACCTTCCCTTTGTGATCTAATCCATTTCATCAGATCTCTAATTCTAACTGAGGTAGATAGATAGATGATAGATATATACATAGTCCAGGGCTTTTCAACCTTTTCACAGATTGTACCACTTTTAGGATATGGCAATATTCGAGTACCACCAGTCGCCTAGCAAGGTGTCAAAAACGTGATGACCAAAAAAAAGGAACAAATTGACTTACAACAGTTTGCTTAGTGACAGTTTGAAGTTACAACGGCACTGAAAAAAGTGACTTATGACCATTTTTCACATTTATGATTTTTGCAACATCCCCAGGGTCTTATGATTTACATTCAGATGCTTGGCAACTGATTCATATTTATGATGGTCGCAGTGTCCCAGGGTCATGTGATTCCCTTTTGTGACCTTCTGACAAGCAAAGTCAATGGGGAAACCAGATTCATTTAAGAACTCTGTTACTAATTTAACAACTGCAGTGATTCACTTAATAAACGTGGCAAGAAAAGTCATAAAATGGGACAAAACTCATTTAACAAATTTCTCACTTAGCAACATAAATTTGGGACTCAGTTGTGGTCATGGGCTAAGGACTATCTGTACACCCATTTACCAAACTTTTAATGGGAAACTTGTGTCTGTTTCTCTGACATTAATCTTTGCACTGTTCTATCCCCTTCTCTTCTTCTGGTTGACTCAAAGAAGCTGATAGGTGATTGCAGGGGCTTTGTGTGTGGGGGGGCGGCTTCTGCCGTTGAAGTGGGGGCATGGGGGGCGTGTTGGGGTGCTAGTTGGCTATCCCCCAAAGATTCCTTAACTTTAAAACAGCTCTTGAGTGGCAACAGTTACCCAGCATGAGGGGCTCAGAGGCAGCTACAAGCAGGGGATGTGGGGGGGGCAAAGAAAGGAAATCAAACCTGATTGAGAGGGAGCATAGTAACCCTGCCCTACTCTGCAGAGGGCAGATCCCCATCATCCCCGGCCCAGCAGGGGTCTTCCTGCCCCACCATTGCAGACAAAGGGGGGCTCCAGTGAGGAGGAGGAAGAGGAAGAGGGTTTAAACAAGCTTAGCAACCGGAGTGGGGATCCCCCCCCCAAACAAATGTGCTTCGTGGGTAACCATCCAGCATGACAGAAGTGACCCAAACCTGCTGCAACCCCCCAGCAGATGGGGGGGGGAATAAAAACCAAACAGCCCGTTGCTAATACTCAACAGAAATGCTCATGACAGTGAAAACCTTGGACAGGAGGAAGAGCACAGGCAGGCGGACATCTTGCTTGGCTGATGGCTTGAAGTGGGGGAGGGGCAGCTTCACCCCCCCAAAATATTGCGTTCTCATGAAAGCAGGATGAAAACTCCAAAAAACGACAATGAAAAAAGGTTAAAACAAAAGAATGTCTCTTCTGAACAAGAAAAAATAAGATCACATCCGCCTCCAGCTCTTGGGGGGGTGGAGTGGTGGATATTTATTTTTTGCCTCATTTTGCTCTTTTAAAAAGACTGCACCCCCCCAACGCCAAAAGCCGCGCACCATCACCGTTACCTGCTGCACCTCCCACAGTCCCAAATTCCCTCTTTCCCTTCCTTTAAAACAAACAACCCCCCCCCCAAATCCTCCCTTCTGAATTAAAACGAAAGAAAGTCAAGTTTTTTCTTTTGTGGTCTTTACATATTTAAACTGCTAGAAGGAAGTGGGGAAGAAAACTATCGCGAGATATTCTTCTGTTTTAACCTTTTTTCCTTGTCATTTTTCAGGGTTTTCATCCTGCTTTTGTGAGATTGCAGCGTTTGGGGGTGGTGAAGCTGCTCCCTTTCTCTCCCCCAAGCCACAGCCAAGCAAGACGCCCACCTGCCTGTGCTCTTCCTCCTGTCCGAGGAGGAAGCCCCAAGCCACAGCCTGCCCACCCAGCTGCGCTCTTTCCGCTGTCTGAGGTTTTCATTGTCGGGAGCATTTCTGTTGAGGATTGGCAGCAGTAGGGGGGGCTGTTTGGTTTTTATTCCCCCCCGTCTGTTCGGTGGATGCAGCAGGTTTGGGTCACTTCTGTCATGCTGAGAGGTTACCCATAAAGCACATTTGTTTTGGGGGGGATCCCCACTCCAGTTACTAAGCTTGCTTAAACCTTCCTCCTCCTCCTCCTCCTCCTCCTCCTCCCCAGAGCCCCCCTTTGTCTGCAATGGTGTGGCAGGAAGACCCCTGCTGGACTGGGGATGATGGGGATCTGCTCTCTGTGGAGTATTTTTTGGAGGGGAATTCTGCCCATTTATATTCCTTAAGCAACTCCCACTTTCCTTCTCCCTCAATTTCTCTTTTCATTTTTTGTCTCCCAAGTTGTAACATTTCCCCTGACAGCTCTATATTCCATTTTTAAAAATCTTTTTCCTTATCATTAGGTATATTTTGCAGACCTAAAGGGGTAAAGCATCTTTTCCATTTTTGTTGTTATGGCTAAGTCTTGCAGTATTTTATCTGTACATGGTAGTTTATATTTCCCTTCTTTTATCTCTTCTGTCTCTGGGTCAATTTCCTCTGCTTCATCTTCTGATTTCTGGTTTATTTGTTCATACTTTGTAGTTGTTGTCTGGGAATTTTCTAATTGTAGATTTAATTTGAAGATTTGCTCATTTATATTAGCTAAATTGTTTTTAGTCTCATTATGGTTTCTTTTTGTGTCCTCTTTGTGTACAACAATTATTTGGTGAATTAGTTGTAGCATAGAGTATATTTCCTTCTAAAAGGTGTTTATTTTTTCTTGAGGCATCATTCCTGGAGATCTTTAGCCTGGGTGGGGGCTTCAAATGGAGGTGCAAGGTAAATTTTCTTACCACTTTTAGCTGGGTGTAAAACATTCATTTTATTTCTCCCCTCCAGATAATCTGTCAAAACTTTTATGTTCTCCAAATACAAGTCTTGTCTCATATCACTAATCTTAATAAGAGTAGAAGTTTCATCAAGTTTTCTGGTCTTTATGTGTAGCCTTTATAATCCAATAGATTCCAGAATATGAGTCCAGTCCTAAAAGCAATATTTTGTAGTGATCCTTTGTCTCAGGTATCCAAGAATTTTCAGTCAGGCAAGGTTGTAATCCACACTGTTCAAAATGTTCAACCACCCTGAAAAGAGTTCAAAAGTCTCTCCCCACCAGACATAGTCAAAAGTCAAAACTTTCTTTCTCTCCCAATAGTTCTTGAGATTAAAAGTCCAATCTCAGTAGGTGTTTATAGTCCAAGAAGGTCAGGGTGATAAGTATGCCAAAATATTTTCCTTTATTGCCAGCTTTTCTCCATTAAGTTAGGAGTCACCAAGCAGCCAGGAAGCTAGTTGTAGTGCTATACTCAAATTCACCACTAGATGTAATTGTATTGTAGTGACCAAAACTGGACGCAATATTCCAAATGTGGGTCTTAAAGATTTTTGGATGGTGATATCTGGACTGGATAAATGTGGCATTTTGGATTTGCTTACATTTAATATGGTGTTTAAGCTTTTCCCTTTGCAGTTACTTATGTATCCTAATTTGTAGACTGTCAGGTTCCGACTAATGAAACACTTCAAAGAACTTCCAGGCATTGTTTTCCTAAAAAGTCTTTTATTTATGTTACAACATGTCGGCACGACTGAAGGGATGCTAAGATCTGAAATTCTCTTCCCCTGAGCAATTAATTTACCAGTATGTTCCCTCCCTAAATTTGCTGTCATATATCACGTTCTCCTATCAGGTGGAAGGGCAAAGGTTCTCTTCCGTTCTCTTCCCGCACGCAGTCCTATCTTTCTCCTCCCCCCCACCATCATCTGAATTATCTCTAAAAATACCAGACAGTTCTGTATATTTTGTCAAAGCAAGAATATTCAATATTAGCAGCATTGACATAGACTTTAACCTGGCTCTGTATCTGTCTTTCTACTTAAAATAAGGAAGTTTTGTGAACTTATTCTTTTTAAAAGAGAAATTATCCCTCTTTGTTATGTTAAATTTTAGTCTTCTGTTTATAATAGGTTACTGGGATTAATTTATATCTGCTAAATGTGGATTTGTTTATAATTTATAGTTGAACTATGGGGGATATGTTGTTATTCGGGGTAGAGGTTGTTTTTTTTAATTGTTGGCATTTGCAATGGAAAAATGTTCTGTCTTTTTAAAACTGAGATGTTCCCTCTTTGTTATGTTAAGTTTGAGGTTTTTTTGTTTACATTAGAACAGTGGAACCATTTTATGTCCTTTAAATGGGGTTCTGCTTACAGTTAAGAGTTGATATATGGAATGTTGCATTTTATATATGTTAATTGATGTTATTATTTTAAAAGTCTGATTAGACTTTTTGCTGACAACTGAGCTGGAGAATACCTTACTTATTGAATCTTCCTATTGTTAAGAGATGAGTTATAGGATGAAAAGTTTTATATTAATTAAGAGAAGGCAAAGTGATTATGAATTTTTTTTTATTTTGTATTTTGTATTATCTTGTATTGTAATTAAGACTTCTAATAAAATTATTACAAAAATAGGAAGAAAGTGTTCTAACACAGAGTTCCCCAACCTTTCCGGGTTGGTGGCTCAGGGCGGAGGGAGGGGGGAAATGGGGTGATTTTGTGGGCGGGGAAGACACATGTGCGCATGTGTGGTGATGCTCATGCAAGTGAGGCCATGAACACTCCCAACAACATTCATGCAAGTGGGGCCACGAATGCCCCTGATGCTTGCCACACTGCTTGCACAAGTGGGGCCGTGCACGTAATGAGACCGTGCAGGCACGTGCAGATGTACACGAACTGGACAGCCACTCATCCGGCCTGATGGTGATTAGGCCATGGCCTAGTAGTGGGCTGCGGCCCACAGATTGGGGACCTCTGCTCTAACAAGACGTGCATAGCATTTCACAGTAAATAGAAATCAAACAACAACAAAATCAATTGCAGATAGCTATTTGCCTGTAAATAAAATATTCTTCCACTGGGAAGTTTTGAAGCCACTTTTTTGGGGCCGCATCAATTTTATTCTAGGAAGCTCTTTGCCATTAAAGAATAAATGTAGCAATACAGCAAAACTGTAGATCCTATGAGGCAACTACAAATATGCTGCAGTAGAAATCGTCTTTACTTATTAGCCTTACTAAATATCCTCTCAAATTCCAAAGACATTAGTAGAGTACTTCCAGTTTTCAAAATGATTAGAAACATGTTATAATTAGAAATCTGCAAGATACATTCTGAATCATCATAGAATCATAGGATTGGAAGGAACTTTGGAGGTGTTCTAGTCCAAGCCTCCTGCCCAAGGGTTCAGACCATCTTGGACAAATGATTGTCTATTCATACCTCCAGCAATGGAGCAACACAACTCTTTGGGAGGCAAGCTGTTGACAGTTGATTCTATCCCTTTGTTTTTTGTTTTTTTAAAAAAACAAGTTTTATTAATTTTTCAAATTTTTACACAGGTGCTTGGGAAGCAGTGTGGTGATAGGGTAATCGATAGTCCAATAGCAAAATCATTCGTGTGTATCTCAGGTTACATCAATAGAAATTCCCTCTCTAGTTCCCTTAAATATTGTATCATGTTCATATTAGTACATTTCTAACTAATGCTCAATCAATCAATACATTTATCAATGACATTTTACTTATACATATCCAGGTCCTGTTTTTAAGTTTTACTTAATTCCATTTGCCATGTTCCAATTTAGCCTTTTATAACCAATATTTAAGTTTCGGATAACCTTAATTTCCCTCATTTCATTATAAAATACTTAACATATCTAAAATAGACATGTTGTTCCAAAATTTACCTTCTTACTTTGTTCACAAATATATTCTATTTCATTTACTAACAAAATATCTTCCATTATCACAAATGTATTTCCATCTAACAATCAAAACTATAATCTAACAATTAATTTTAATTTCCCTTAAGAATCTTAATCCTAGATATTAAACCAATCACTCCAAAAAGCTACTTAGCCCGTTAAGTGAATTTTTAAGTCCCATTTTTAAATCTAACTCTGGCTTTCTTTTTGTGCCAAGCAGGTTTCCATACCAGTGCCTGATGTGTCTCCCTTCATTCCCACACATGTTGTTTGAACCAAGGCAGAACATCCTGTTATCAATTTTTCAAAGGAACTGGCCCCTTTGTAATAGTTAGGTTGTTGCCCTAATAATTCAAATCTCCATGTTTGGTTTAAAATATTTGTCATCAGTTCAGTCTGGTCCTCTTGTTCTTCTTCCAATTTCGTCTGGGTAAAGTAGAGAGTCATATCCGGTGTAGTTATTATTTGGTTAGCTAAATTGTCTAAGTTCCCGATGTAGTATGTTTGTTGATCAGTTCCTGTTGTTTTTGGAGTTATAGGTACAGTTATAGTTAAAGTCAGTGTTGGATTAGCAAAATTCTTAATAGGTTGTGAATGTTGTTGTTCCTCTTCTGTTGTTTTTTGGCTTGTAAATTGATCATCTGGAGTCTGGGGTTCGATTTGTAATTTTATGAAAATATCCTCAGCTTTCACTTTTTACTTGATTAGCTCAGTAGCTTCAAGAATTTTTTCAAGAATAAGTTTATAGTTGAGTTGTGGGTAGCGTTCCTCCATTTCCATGGTGATTAGAGATAGTCCTTTAGTGGAGTCTATGTTTAGTAAGAGTCAACCAATGTTCACCTCCACACTTTCTAAAAAATTTTTTCACCAGCCAGCTGTTTCCAATTCTTATCTTTTGGATAATGTGAAGGACAAATCAGGGGAGTCAACAAGCACAATTGAAAAAAAAAGAAATTCAGTTGCTATGCCAGGTTTTGCCACAAGATGTCCCCAGCAGACCACAAAATCTTTTCCCAAACGCCAATTAGCTTTTTTATTTTTTGGTTAAAAAAGCAGAAAAAAAGGTATTTTCCAAAATTAATAGTTTAGGTAAATGATAGTTTAAATAGTTTAAGTAAATGATAAGTCTCTATAATAAGTTTTGGGACCCCAAGGTATCCGCAGAACAAAAATCCAGTTATCTGGTTGTTAAAGTTAGTTATTTTTTTCTTTTCTTTCCAAAGCTTAAATTCCCAAGTATGCAAACGCTGCTGAATTGAGAGCGGGGAGAGAGTTTCAAGGAGCTTTCACAGGAAGGTAGTTAGGGTAAAGAGAGAGATAAGGAGAGGTCTCACCCAGATCTTCCACGGTGCTTCGTTGAGCTTAAAAGTGCTTTTGGCTTTCGGCTGGTGCAGCTAGGTGGTCGGCCATGTTGATGACTGATCTTTCTTCCATCGATCCAAAGGAGCTGCCTTAGCTCAAGCGGGAGGGCTGCTGCCCTTCTACGCTCAGGTAAGGATCCTCCTCAGTGGTGGTTGCCCCTCCAGGATGACTTTCGACCCCTTCCAGGGTCTTTCGATGGAAGGAAACCAGACGTCAGGGAGGGAACTCTGCTCGTGCGTCTGAAGGCGCCGCAATCAGGAACCGGAAGCCGATTCTATCCCTTTGTTGAAGTGGCCCAGGACTGCAGTTACTACTGAAAAGAATCAAAGCCCTGGAGACAATTAACCTTTAAGGCCTTACAATGGCTTGAGTTGAAAAACAAAACAATAACAGCTGTTTAAAACTGAAGCTGCAGATCATGAGTGCAAAATGCATTTGCAATGGGCTGGAGTGAGAGGAGAACAACATCTTCCATACCATTCCTGCAGGAAGGAAATGGTCAATGGTCTTTAGCCCAAAGATAACTTAATATGTTATCCATAGCCTGCAAATACAGAAAAAAACTGATCTCACTCAAATTATTTTCACTTCCTTTAATGCTTATCAGTTTCTCTATCTCTACTACCTTCTCTTCCAGATACCTTCCCCAGAAAAAAACTTTAGTTTATTCTCTAATTCCAGAAACTTGAAATTTGTAAAAACTAACTCATATCTGAGATGAAGGCAAAAGACAATAATTCAAAATTATCATTTATGTTTGCCTCTTGGATTTGCCTCCAGATTCATTATTGCTCTATATGGGGGAAATGCTACACAATTATGGATTTGCTGGGAATATCTCTCTCTCTCTCTCTCTCTCTCTCTCTCTCTCTCTCTCTCTCTCTCTCTCTCTCTATATATATATATATATATATATATATATATTATTACACAATAAACTAAAAATAAAAGGTTGTCTCCTAGGTAAATTCATGACTGATAGCACTTAAAAAAGTGAGCCCACCAGGAGAATTATGAAACCATAAAAAGGTTTAATAAATATAAAACGCCGAGCTTTCGCCAGGTCCTCCTGGCTTCATCAGGGCAAACTGC
>NW_015386914.1:786910-795504 GCF_001527695.2 Protobothrops mucrosquamatus | reverse complement strand
TCTCCTTGCGGACTCAGGGCGGCTGACAATCAATTAAAAACACCACTAACAATCACAAGTTAAAATTAATTAAAATGAAATATTTAAATTGTCTAATTAAAAAGTAATTAAAAACCCCTCTAAAAAACCCCTCTTAAAAATTATCCTAGGCCAGTCCCGCTTGTTGGAACAGCCATGTCTTGAGGGCGCGGCGGAAGGAGGGCGCGGCGGAAGTATAGTCATAGTAAAAAAGAATAAAAGCGAGCACCAAGAGGAATGGAATATAAAAGTTTAAAAAACCGTCTGACATCATCAGGGCGTTAAAACAGCAGTCTGGGAGAAACCCTTATAAAGTGTGTGTGTCAATTGCCTGCATCTGGCTTCTGCTACGCGTCACCAGACCCAGCTGCTCCTGCCGTGCTAGAGGCAAGGTGCCTACTCCCGTGTAGGGGGTCCCTTTAAGTGTTTTGACGGCTTTCTCCACTCCCGTCCTCCAGGTGAGCGTGACCCTTTCTATCCCCCCCCCCGTCCGGAGCATGCTGATTCCTTTCTTCCCCCTTCTCTCATCGCTCAGACGTGACGTTTCATTCCCCCCCATGGGGGCTGTCTCCAGTCCTCCATCCTCCCCCCTCTCACTCTTTCTTTCTTCTATATACAGAAGAAAGAAATCAAAGAGAATGCTAAAAATACAAGGTAAAAAAAATAAAATAAAAGAACCTAGAAAAAAGAGACTCAAAGAAGTAGCTTCCAATCTTCTTTACAGCAATTAAAAGTACAATAATAATTATTCCTCTTATTCTAGTTACAACAACTCTTTTCTTTCTATAATCTAACCTGTCTAATCATTAAAACCATAAGTTCTTTTTTTGTTTTAAATACAAAGTATATAAAGGTTTTCAGTCAGCAATGTCAATTTAGCCATCTCACCAAGTTTCAACATCTAGATTTGTTGAAAATATTGATATTTCTGGGACACACTAAGATGTTATATTGTTGTTTAAGAAAGGTAGATACCCAAATTAAAGAAGACCAACAACACCAGTGTTGCTACGGGATGTATTACTGCAGTGAGATCTGTAGCTTTCCCATGTATACATTTTAATGTTCCTCCAATGGTCCTCTTTGGAAACCCTTGCAGATATAGACTAAATTTGGATTCTATTTGATGGGACTGAATTGATAGTCCATGTGCTCTTATGCTTTTTATATTATAGAAACCTATCTTTACATGCTTTCATAGTTCTCTTAGCTAAGATTCTATCAAGAAATAAGATATACTACATTTCCTAATAGAAATCAGTGCCAGAAAAGTTGGGGGGAAATTCAAAACCTGTTTATCAAGGCAGGTTCAATATGTAAAGGGGTGGAATTTGCAAGATCTCTTTGAAGGTCTACTTCACATGACTACTACCTTATTCTTCTATGTTGTTTATGTGCTGATCAACGATTGTAATGATTCACCTACTCAATATTATGTATTTGGCTTTTAAACTTCTAGAACATATTTTACCTGGCTCCAGAAGAACCTGAAATGCTCCCAAAGAGCATCTCTCTCTCTCTCTCTCTCTCTCCACACACACACACACACACACACGCACACACACACACACACACACACACACAACCAGGCATTATTTTATTCCACAGTAACCATCTTCTTGTTCTGTTTGGATTACAGCACATTATTAGTGAGCATACTCAGTAGCCAAAGTAATACATTGAGATTTGGTGTGCCAAATTTTTAGATTCCTGAAATTTTGAACAGGAGTCTGGAATCAATATTGCAATTAGATTAAAAGGCCAGTGCTTCTCTGACAACTCCAGAGCCAAGGGCTGGGAAGGAAGAAAGGAAAAGCTGCATTTCTAATGGAGGTGTTCAGGATTTAGAGCAATAAAAGAAGTGAAATGCTATGATTTAGCACTGCTGAGAAAGCAAATATATAGGAAGCATCTGGCATCTTAATAGCAATAGCAGTAGCACTTAGACTTTTATAACGCTTCATAGTGCTTTACAGCCCTCTCTAAGCAGTTTACAGAATCAGTATATTGCCCCCAACAATCTGGGTCCTCATTTTAAGAAATTACATCTTAAGCAACCAACACCAGCACTGTAGCTACTACTGAATGTGGCACAGAGTCTTTTTTGGAGGAGGAAATTGCTCTTCTGTGCTACAGCATGGAATGGGCCAACTTGCAACAGCCAACTCGCTGCGGCCAACTCACCATGGCCAACTCATAGCACGACAACTTGCCATGACCAACTCATCGAGGGACAACTTGCTGTGGGACAATTGAACAATTCAATTTAAATATTTAAAATAATTAAAAAGTATTTTAATTTTTGTCATTCACATTTCATTTTGTCCCTCCTTTTTCACTCTTTCTTTAATGATTCTATTCCACCATTTCTCTGATATTAGTCCTGTCCTCTTGTCCTGTGGCGAGTTGTTTCGCAGTGAGCTGGCCACGGTGAGTTGGTCATGGTAAATTGTCCTAGAGGTACTACAGCATCAGCATTACAGGTGACCTCTTCCCACCCCCCCACCCCAAAAGGCAATATTGCAGCTTCTTGTTTGCACAGTTGCCCAACAGCATGTATAAGAGATTATGGGCATAGTGGGAAAGCAATGGAAGAGAGAAACAGGATAAACAGTCAAAGAAGTGAGTATGTGCTTTGGACAATTTATCTCATCAGTGGCAACTCAGCCAAAGTGACTAGAAGCCTGGGAACTTCAAATCATTCAGAGAGATTCTGTCTTGGGGTGGTTCCTTGTACAGTTTCCAAAATTTGTCTTTACTTAAGATGAGAATGAAAGAGACCATCCTGAAATGTGTGTAATTCATGCACCCTTGATCTTGTCACCACAAGATGGGGGCTTTTCAATAGAGTTGCTGTTGTTTTAACTATTTAGTCATGTCCGACTTTTGGTGACTGTATAGGCAAGTGCTCTCCATGCTACCCTGTCAAACACCACTTCTTTCAATTGTTGGATGTTCAATTTTGTATCAGATTTGATGCTATCAAGCCAGTGTGCTCTTTGCTTGCTCCTTCTTCTTGTCCCACTAACCATTCCTAGCATCATTGCCTTCTCCAGTGAATTTGTATGTGTGACATGAACAAAGTAAATCAGATGTAGTCTTATGATTTTAGCTTCTTGTGATGTGCCTGGTTTTACATGATTTAACACTTCAATAGAGAGCGAAGCAGTATATACAGAATACAGAATAACACAATTAAAAGATACCTTGGAGGTCTTCTAATCCAACCCCCTGCCCAAGCAAATATTTCTGCTTAATTCTAAGTTGGATCTCTCTTTGATAAGTTTCCATCTGTTACTTCTTATCTTGCACTCAGGTTCTTTGGAGAATAGGTTGACCCCCTCTTCTCTGTGTCAGCCCCTCAAATATTGAAACACTGCTATTATGTCACCACTAGTCTTTCTTAGACCAGAAATACCCAGTTTCTGCAACCATTCATCATATATTTTAGCCTCCAGCACTCTAATCATCTTAGTTGCTATTCTGGGCACTGTTTCCAGAGTTTCAAAATCTTTTTTTGCATCTTGGTTAACAGAACTGGATGCAGTATTCCAAGTGTGGTCATACCGTGGTAGTATATAGTGGTATTAACACTTCACATGATCTTGATACTCTAACTGTTGTTGATGCAGCACTTCAACAATGCAGATGACAACCACCTCATAGCCCTTTCTGATTCTCAGTCCATCCATACTCTGCAATACCATATTTTAAGAAAATAGTGGCATCTATAACTTAATTCTCTGCTGCCTGAAATCCTGCTTTTTTCAATATCTGCTAAATCACCCACAATTCAGCTTCACAGGATGATTTACAGGGATAAGAGAGGGAGAAAAGTTTTTGTTTTTCTGTCTTCTGAAAAAGTTACATTTCCCCCAATGCCTTAATTTGATCAATTTCTTTCTTATATCAGGAGCCTCCCATTCACGCTTTCTAAGATTAAAGTGTTACTAAGGATGGAGGAGTCAGTGACTGCATTAATTTTTGGAGAACTATGGTGTTGATTTCAATACATAAATGGAATATTATATATAGGTACATTGAACATTAATTAATATTATTAAGTTTTAACAAGTGTTAAGTGTTAATTATGTTATAATTTTTATTGTGGAAAAAGAATCTCAACATGTAATGACAAAGGGCAATGCATTTGTGTTTCTCTACTGCTATCTTGTTCCTTATTTGCCTTCAAAAGATTGAATGCTTTCAGTTTAGTACATACTAAATGTTCATTCTAGTTTTAACATACTTATTGTGGAACATGAAGCCAAAACATTATTATGGGAATGCTATCATCTAATGCTGAGAGAAGAGATGATAAATTTACTTGGCTTTTCTCTCTTGTACAAGTACTTATATAATGCATCCTGATGGGTTGTTGATATTTTATAGAGCAAATAATTTACCTGGAAGAACAATGGTTGGAAGAAAGAACCTTGAAGTTGAGATATTGCCAGCAGAAGGAAGCAAGTTATGAGTTAGTGGCTGCCACGCTGCCAGGGGTTCCTGCAGGGTATGGTTAAAAAAAATCAAGATGGTGGCTATGATGATGCTTTGCTTGTTTTTATATGGTGAATCTACTATAAAAATGGTCAAAATTTTGATTGCTTAATTTTTTTTATCACACCATGAGGAAACCTCTGTCACCATTGTATGCTTTGCTGTGGGCTGCCCGTAAGTAGTTTTAAAAACTTGCCAGGGTCCATAAGAAAGATTTTACTGGCCAACCATTATATTATAGATATTGGATATTTATGTATATATTCAGAAAGAAATTGTGGATTCAGTTAATTGTAGAAGTGGGGTTTTAAAATGCAACTTTGGCTCATATGATGAGGTGTTGAGTTACAGTGGTTCCCTTTTGGATCAACATTATTTCATATATTAATTTGTTTTGGAAATCTCATTTCACAGATGTTCAGGCTGCTTTGAGCTAAGCATTAACAAATGAAACAGCAGGGCCTTAGCACTGCAAAAAGTCTGCATTACAAGGAGAGAAGGCTCCCCATTTTCCATCAACAACACAATGGTCTCAAAAATGTACCTGTGTGTATCCAGGTTCACTTCAGAGAGAGGCCAGACTGTAGTTTCCTTGCACTTAGCTCCTTGCACACCCATTTGAATGATCAAGGGAATACAAACAATCCAGGGCACACAGATGCACATTTTTCATTCCTTTTTTATATAAACCTACTAAAACTTCCTTTTAAATAATATACAAAGCAAAGCATATCAGATTGCTTTAAAGCCCTTGGGATGGGTGCATTTTAGATTAAACTCCCTGTGTAACATAATATAATAGGCTGTGTCTCACTTAAAGAATTTGGAGCACATTGACCCTCAAAATTAAACATTTGTAAATTCTCTTTTCCTTAAAAAAAATAAAGCTGAGTCAATTGGTCTTAAACATCAACAGTTCTCTGCCTGACCTGTTGTTTGGGATAGTCTAAATTTCATGAAATCACTTATATAAATAATAGCAGAGTATGATGAGAATTTCCCTGACATTGTATGCCATACACTAAATAAATACATCTGGCAATGAAATAACTAGCAGGATTATTCAAAAAGACTTTTGAATTGAGTTAGATAAGCAGAGAATGCACACGGTGTTTGGGAAAGTTTAGGCATCCCAACTGTACCATTTATTTAATCCCTAAGTGAAAGAAGTTGCACAACTTCTACATGACACAAAGTTAAACATGGCATCATTTGAAGGTGCTCATATGAGTTATGTACTGTTGTATACAATTTCAGAATAATAAAACAGTGAAAAGGATAGGTATAAAATGTTCGGAACCCTTTTGGTTCAAAATTCCTGCTTTGGGAGAAATAAGAGCCAACCATTTCCTGTAGTCATTTTTAAGAGTCTTAAAAATCATTTTAGAAGAAACAGGAAGGGACAAGAAAAGGGGGACTGCATAAGCCCACCAATTGGAAAGATGGATATAAAAACTGGCCTTAGGAAAATGCCATCCAAAACACAGAATGAAGGGACAACACTCACTAATAGCAGAAGGTCCTACCCATAACTTGCAAGTTAAAAGGATTCCAGGTGGCTCTACTGGAAGGAAAATGTCTGAAAGCTGCATGATTGTTCAAAGGTTATTTTCAGTGCAACGTTGGGAAACTTCTTATGTACTTTCATTGCTCAGGACATCTAGGAAATTGAGAGTTATCCATGTCATTTATTTTAGATCCAACTGAGGGTGAGTATGATGTTTAAAGGTGTCCAGTATGATCACTCATCATATTGAGTGTACATGGACAATCTAAAATTAATAGCATTATAATCCTTAACATTATGGTTTAGTACCATGTTCCCCTAAAAATAAGACCTGGTCTTATATTATTTTTGCCTCCAAAAGAGACACCAAGTCTTATTATCAGTGGATGTCTTATCCACTTACCTTAGGACCACCACAGCCAGGCCTTCCACACCCCGACACCTGTCTCACTGGCCCACTTCTTCTGTGGCCACTTGCCGCCGCTCATGTGTGTTGCCCCCCGTCTCTGTTTCACCATCAGAGGCCTTCAGGAAAGGCCTCTGCAGCCAAGAAACAAGTTCCAGATTGATGCATGTGGTGCCCCCCAGCCTCTGTTTCAGTCAGAGGCCCTTCGGAAAGGCCTCTGATGGCAAAATGGAGGTTGGGGGGAAGGTTCCACACTCATCAACCTAGAGCTTGTATCTTGGCTACAGAGGCCTTTCCTAAAGGCCTCTGATGGCAAAACAGAGGCTGGGGGTGCCATGTGCGTCAATCCGGAGTTCGTTTCTCAGCTGCAGAGGCTTTCCGAAGACCTCTGATGGTGAAATGGAGGTCAGGGTCAATGTGTGTGAGTGATGGTGAGCAGCCACAGAAGAAGTGGGCAGGCAAGGCAGGTGTGGGAGGCCTGGCTGCAACTGTCCTAAGATAAGTGGGTGTGGGGCATGTGGAGCAGCTCCACCCCCACATCCCTGCCATAGCTTGATTTTTACCCATGCACCTCAACCCACCTCATGCAACCAGATTCAATGGAATGGGCAGTGTTGTGTCCTGAGCCTGCAAAAGCAGGCTTGGGACGTTGCAAGAGTCCCAGGCATTTGCAAAAGCTGCCCGGGACCAGACTGAGTGGCGCCGGCCTTGCGCACATGCGCAAGGCAGGAAAAGAACGCTTCGTGATTGGTTGAACTTGCCCGGGGATCAGAAGGTATAAATAGAGGCCTGCGTGCCTCTGCTCGGGTTGTTCGTAGAATGGAAGCAGAGAATAAAGACTGTTAGAAATGCTTCGTCTCAAGCGCGATTATTCTCCGGACTTAACACTGGCGACGAAGGTGGGATCCAGTCTATACAGCTAGGAAGCTTGAAGACTCACCCACAGAAGTCCGGAAGAGAAACGGCGTGGAAGTCAGCGTTATCCTGCCAGTATGAAATCGCTGGAGGGTGCGTGCAGCTGAAGAAGAAGACCCTGATCCTCGATCATGGCAAAAGTTGGGTGTCTAGCGGAATTCGACGTCTCTCACCCCGAGAGGTGGGAATCTTATGTTGCAAGAGTCGAGACGTATTTCCGCATAAACCAGATTCAGGAGTAAGGCTTAAAGGCTGCCACATTGTTGTGCGTTTGTGGGCAAGACGCCTTTGAGATCGCCGAGAGCTTAATCGCCCCGGACTCGCTGGAAACGGTATCATACGCCGATCTGAAGAAAGTTTTAAAGGAACATTTCCAGCCCAAGCAATCTGTCATGGCTTGGAGGCACACATTTCAACAGAGAGATCAGCGAGTTGGAGAATCAGCAAAAGAATACGTTGCGGCCTTGAGAAAAGCAGCTAAACCGTGCGACTTCAAGGACTTAGAGGAAAGACTGCATGATCGTTTTGTGTGCGGACTGCAGAACACAGACTTACAGCAGAGACTGTTCGCCAGGGAAGATGTCTCCTTCCAAGATGCTCTGCGAGAGGTCTCAGCAGAAGAAGCTGCAGGTGGGGCGGTCAAGAACATGCGGCCCAAGCGAAACGCTCCAGAGACCGCCACTATTCACAAGGAAGACGTGCGCGAGGAGTCGGAAGAAGATCCTGAAGAAGAGGTGGATAAGCTTTACCAAGCAGCTGGGAGGAGATCCAAAGATCGTCAGGACAAGGGCCCAGCTGAGCTTCGTTGCCTTGGATGCGGTGGACGCCACAAGCGAGTGGAATGTCGGTTCCGTTCCACCATTTGCCGTGCGTGCGGAAAGAAAGGCCACATCGCTGCAGTCTGCCTGGGTCGACAGAAGGTACAACTGAAGGAAGAATTGAATCTGAAAGGTACCAGGGTGCCCAGCCAAAACAGGGTGGGGTTCTGTGCAACACGCTGGAACATTTTAAGAATAGGCACACACAAACCCCTTAAAAAGAAACTATCCCTTAAGGTGAAATTGCAGGGAGTTCCATTGTCGATGGAACTTGACACGGGGTCTGCCCTATCCATAATTTCCCTCAACACATTTCACAAAATCTGCAGCAGCAGTGGCCAGCGAGTTTCCTTAAGGCCCTCTAATGTAATCCTTACGGATTTCCAAAATTCTCAAGTGTGCGTTAAGGGGGAGGCCACCCTTAAGGTAC
>NW_015386914.1:781886-785241 GCF_001527695.2 Protobothrops mucrosquamatus | reverse complement strand
CTTCTACCACAGCTGCCAAAACCATTCAAGTGTTGAGAAACATTTTTGCTGCACACGGGTTGCCAGATGTTCTGGTGTCAGATAACGGTCCTCAATTTACTTCTACTGAGTTTCAGGGATTTCTACAGGCCAACATGATCCGCCATGCTGCTTCGGCTCCCTTCCATCCTTCCACCAACGGTCTGGCTGAACGGATGGTCCGTGTCGCCAAGGACGCCCTCAAGAAGCTGACTTACGGCAATTGGCATCACAGGTTGGCTGACTTTCTTCTAGCCCATCGTACTACTCCGTGCACTGCCACGGGTAAGTGCCCGGCCGAACTCCATTGGGGTCGTCGGCTCGTGACTAAATTGGACAGGCTGCATCCGGAGCGTGTAGCTTCACAGGTGTCTCAGCCACACCCACCACGGGTCCTGCGTGAAGGCGATCCTGTCTGGGCCAGGAACTACGGGCCTGGACACCTCTGGGTCCTGGCTGTGGTCTGCAAGGTCTCGGGGGCCCTGTCCTACGAGGTGTCCCTGGAAGACGGCCGTGTTCTTCGCCGCCACATTGATCAATTACGTGTGAGGCGGGACTCACCTGGGGTTCCTCCTCAGTCTCCTCTAGGGGGGGAGGAGGAATGGGGAATGCATTCTGAGAATCAGAATCTGTTGCCAACAACGGTTGTGGGGAACAACACGGGCTCTCAACATCCAAGTTCCACTGGAGATTCAGGTAGCAATGCAGGGGGACGGGGGCACACAGACACCCCCACACACACTCCAACCTGGGAGTCCCACCGGAGGTATACTAACTATCCACACCTCACAAACAATACTCCAGACACGGAGAACAACTGGGAGCATACTCACAACTCACAACATGCAAGAGAGCAGGCAAAACAGAGGGGAAACACATCCTTTGCTGAAATGGCTCATAGAAGGATGTCCCCACGTATAAGGGCTAACAGGGAGGCATCCCTAGACCCTAACACTACAGGAAGGAGCCAGGAAAACCACACTCCGTCAGGAAACACGGTGATGAGTTCAGAGGGGTTGGAAAACTCCATAGGTGGTAGGTCAACCAGGTACAGTGATCAACAGAGTTCTGACTTCTCAAGCCTAAGAGATGGTCAGGAAAGTCAAACTGAAGTCACAAGACAACCACAGGGCAATTCACCTAGTGTGGGAAGCCACGGGGAAAACACTACAAGTTTCCCAGGTCTGAGAAGGTCGCTCAGGGTCAAAGGCCCTCCCAAATACCTTGCAGATTACGTAAGGTGAGAATGTTAACTGCAATCACTGAACTAGAGGTTCTGACTGGTTGACTCTACGTAAATGATGTTGGGGCTACTAGGTCTCTGTATGACGGAACAGTTCCACATCTTACACACACTGTGTAACTTAACTCATTAGTTAACTATATAACCATCACTATGATGGCGTCCATGTGGGCGCCGTATTATTTTATCTAGGGGGGAGGGGTGTTGTGTCCCGAGCCTGCAAAAGCAGGCTCGGGACGTTGCAAGAGTCCTGGGCATTTGCAAAAGCTGCCCGGGACCAGACTGAGTGGCGCCGGCCTTGCGCGCATGCGCAAGGCGGGAAAAGACCATCTCGTGATTGGTTGAACTTGCTCGGGGATCAGAAGGTATAAATAGAGGCCTGTGTGCCTCTGCTTGGGTTGTTCATAGAATGGAAGCAGAGAATAAAGACTTGTTAGAAATGCTTCGTCTCAAGCGCCATTATTCTCCGGACTTAACAGGCAGGATCTTAAGTAGGGTTTATTTTTGGTGTAGGGCTTATATTGGGCACATGTGTAAAAATCAAGCTAGAGCTTATTTTGGGGGTAGGTCTTATTTTCAGGAAAACATGGTAGTAATTAAAACCGTCTCCTTTCCTCCCCTCCCTCCCTCCCTCCCTCCCTTCCTTGTATGCAACATGTTTTATAGAAACAGCTTTCTCACTTAATGTAACCTGATTCCAGGAAGTTCCACTGCAAGCTACTTTTGCTAAGTATGTATGAGTTCAGTGCTATGAAAGTCCTGTGCACCCAACTGCCATCTAATTGCTTAATTATCCACTTCTTTCCTTCTTCAGAGAACTGTGAATTCCCCAGGAAATAAAATATGATAAAATAGATGCCATTTACCTGATGCCATTTGCTTTCAGTTTTTAAAAAGTCCATTTTCTTTTAGTTGCATATAATAGCCTGTAGAAATGGAATTGGAAAAAACATGAAAACTTTTAGAATCTATATTATTATTATAACATCTGTATCTTTTATTTGTGTATTTCTTTACTTATTTCTTTCTTTCTTTTACAGTACATATAAACTGCCCCAAGTCTTAAGGAATTTCTGCTGCATTCATCAAAGGAAACAATTAGATTATGATGATGTTATCATCAATAAAAGTTTATAGAAAAGTTATAATTTGGCATAAGGGCATTTTAAAAGTATGGATTCTTTAGTGGTCTCTGAGCTTGGTTGTTTTTTGTGCATACATTTCATTACCCAACTAGGTAACATCATCAATACTAGACAAAAATAGGGTTTGTGCTCCCTGTCTCTGTCTCTCTTATATACTAGTGGCTTGCCCTGTCAGTGTTGGTGGAAATGTTCTTGGTGATTCCTTGATTAGTCTGTTGTTTACTGTTAAGTTGTTTATCTGAGTTGGTAGTTTCTTGATTGGGGTATTGTTTACTTCTTGATTGTTGTTCTAGTCTTAATCTTGGTGTTAATCTCTGATAATAATAATAATAATAATAATAATAATAATAATAATAATAATAATAATAATAATAATAATAATAATAATAATAATAATAATAATAATAATAATAATAATAATAATAATAATAATAATAATAATAATAATAATAATAATAATAATAATAATAATAATAATAATAATAATAAAGTTGGAAGGGACCTTGTAGGTCATCGAGTCCAACCCCCTGACCAGGCAGGAACCCTACACCATTTCAGACAAACGGCTGTCCAGTCTCTTCTTAAAAACTTCCAGTGTTGGAGCATTCACCACTTCTGGAGGCAGGTTGTTCTACTGGTTAATTGTTCTAACTGTCAGGAAGCTTCTCCTTAGTTCTAGGTTGCTTCTCTCTTTGGTTAGTTTCCACCTGTTGCTTCTTGTCCTGCCTTCAGGCGCTTTGGAGAATAGCCTGACTCCCTCTTCTTTGTGGCAGCCCCTGAGATATTGGAACACTGCTATCATGTCCCCCCTCATCCTTCTGTTCGTTAAACTAGACATACCCAATTCCAGCAACCGTTCCTTATATGTTTTAGCCTCCAGTCCCCTAATCATCTTTGTTGCTCTTCTCTGTACTCTTTCTAGAGTCTCAACATCTTTTTTACATCGTGG
>NW_015386914.1:765263-781157 GCF_001527695.2 Protobothrops mucrosquamatus | reverse complement strand
GTAATCCATCTGGTCCTGGTGATTTGAACTCGTCTAGGCTGGACAGGTGCTCACTTATCATTTTCTTGCCTATCTTAACTTGTGTTTCTATACTGTTTTTTATGGCACTATTTTTGATAGGTTGGTCTGTTTTTTCCCTTTGTGTAAAGACAGATGCAAAAAATGAGTTAAATAGTTCTGCTTTCTCCCTATTGCTTGTGACCTTCTTACCACTTTCTCCCACTAATGGACCAATCGTTTCCTTCACTTTTTTCTTGTTTTTTATATGTTGAAAGAAGCTTTTTTTTGTTATTTTTGACTTTGGTCGCAAGCCTTAGTTCATTTTGAGCCTTGGCTTTCCTCACTTCATCTTTGCAGGCTCGGGCTATTTGTTGATATTCTGATTTAGTTATGTGCCCCTCTTTCCACTTTCTATACTTGTCCTTTTGGGCTTTCAATTTGTCAGAGAGTTCTTTATGCAGCCATGCTGGTTTCTTTTGAGAGCTGTTATTTTTCCTCTTTGTTGGTATTGAGGTAGACTGGGCTTCTATAATCTTGCTTTTCAAAATTTCCCAAGCTTCTTGCGTTGTTTTTCCCTGGAGGATTCTCATCCATGGAATCCTTCCCAAGTCCTCTCTGAGTTTATTGAAATTAGCTCTCTTGAAGTCCAAGACTCTACTTTGACTATGTTCTATTGCTTGTGCTTCCATAATGTTGAATTCCAATATTGCATGATCACTACCTCTCAAGGTTCCTGTGGCTTCAACACTTTCTATCATTTCATCTCTGTTAGTGAGAATTAAATCCAAAATGGCTATCTGGGTGTTGATTGCTGGTGGGGTGTTTTGGTCTTTTTTGTTTCTTTTCTGACTTTTTGATTGTCTCTTTTGAATGGTATGTAGATGTTCTTTATATTTATGTGCTTGTTAATGGCTGCTTTGTCTGAGTGCTGGGCTTCCAGGAACTCTAGCATTTTGGACTTCACTTTCTGTTTGATGCTCACAGTTTCTCATGTGAGCTTATGGTTAGGTCTGTATGCATGTTGGGAAAGTAAGGAGTATCATCTTGTCTTCTGACTGCTAGATGATACTTATGGATGCACTCTGCTCCTCCTCTTCCTGTTTGTCCTATATAGAGGCTATTACAATCCTTAAAGAAGTCTCAAAAAAATTAAAACAAGTCTGGCTTATTTTAACAAAACTGAATAATATAAAGGCAGATCTACTCAATTTTGACATCAACTATTTTGAACACATCAGCATTTATCTTCTAAAAGATATTTGAAAATATTACAAACATATGAATAGTCACTTGCCCAAGAAAGATGAAATATTAACATTTTAGAGTGACATCTTGGATAATCTCCAAATTATCTGAATTGAGCATAACAGGGAACAAACAGCTTCCAAAAAAGATGACTCTATATAATAAACCTAAAGAGAAAGACTGATGGAAACATGTCATTTTCAGAAGAAAACAGCAACCAAGAACAAAACCCCTACTATCCACTCCAATGAAGCACCTCTGAAACTGAACAATTTGTAAGGTCCTGTCTCAGCTTGTGTTCCCAAGAAAGCAGAACTCCTGAAACTGGTATCGCTTCAAAAGGAACTTTTATTGAGAGATAGTGATAGCAGAATAGCAAGGCAAGATCTGAATAATTCCTGCACAAAATGATGCATTAAAACTCTCCTTTCAAACCCCTCCCCAGTGCACAAATGTCCAGTTTGATTTCAGCCAATCCAGAAGTGTGAAGTTGTTATGAGAACCAGACTGATAAACCACAGTTCGCAGGTGTTTCATTTTCTTCCTGGTCTCTTCCCAGGGGAGTAGAAATAAGACAGATGGCCCCAGGCACATTCCTCCTCCCTTTAACACCCAGAGAGATGCATCAAAGGTGAAAAGAACAAAGCAAAGGAAATACATCCCAGAGCCCATAGAGCTTCCCCCTCCCCAAAGAGTGAAACCTCCCCCTCCCAACAGAATGGCAATACCTGAAAAATAAAATGAAATGAATAGACAGGTTGAGGGTCTGACATGCCACCCCCCTTAAAAGAAGGAGAGGTCCACCTGAAGAATTATAAAAGAATAAAATGGGGAGAAAAAGAAATGAGAAGATAATCTGGCTTATCCAGATAACGTGCATGAAAGCGTTTGAGCAATCTTGGGGTTCTAACATGTTTTTTATGGACCCATTCATTCTGGGATGCATTTGATGGGAAAGGGACCCACAAATTTCAGTACTAACATTTTGGAGGGTTGTAGTGACTGCAGGAACCTAATAGACAGGTATACCCTGTCCCCAAAGTGGAAAGATTTAGGTTCTATTCTCTTTTTTACCTGTCTGAATCTTATAGGCTTCTCTGACCTCATCAAGAGCCTTTCTGACCAGCGGCCAGGTGCTCTGCAGTTGATTCATCCATTCCTTAAGGGAAGGGATGGTGGTTTCATTGCCTGGCAGTTCAGGCATTTGGTTAAACACTTGTCCTTTGGCCACTTGAAAAGGGGTGTATCCCATGCTAGAGTGTATTGTTATACGCCATTTCAGCAAATGGTAAGAGGTTGATCCAATTGTCTTGTTGTTAGTTGATGAAACATCTTAAGTACTGTTCCAGGATTGAGTTCGTTCATTCTGTCCCCTATTCATTTGAGAATGGTGAGGTTCTGTGAGATGAATTGGACCCCTCTATCTAAAAATATACAGTGAGGGGTCCCATGCAATCAATAGATATGTTGGAGGAACAGTTTTGCTATGATTTTGGCAGTTGGGATCTTCTGGCATGGGATAAAATGGACCTGCTTTGAAAACAGGTCAGTCTGACCCAGCCATTGTGATTGCTACTCAACAGCTTACTCATGAGGAAAAACCCCTTTTCAGTTAGCAAGGCATAAGCAAGGCAGGAACTTGTGAGAAACCCCCCTTTTTATTTTAACAAGGCATTTATGGAATAAACTCCAGATAACAAGTCCTTAGATTTTGAAACAAACAGTAGCAGTCTCTGCTCCCAAAGTCTCTGAGTTCCCAGCAGGAAGGCTCAATTAGCAATTCAACCCAAACACAAAGAAAGTCGACAAACCTCGCAAAGAATTGGCAAAGAATCCTGGCAAAAGAAATCTGACAGAGGAACAAGATATCAGAGCATGAATGGTTGCCTGTGGCAACGGGTGCCTCCTACACCTCTCCTCTTTATAGTCCAGCCAGAGCATGGCTTCTTAGAGTCTCTTACTTTTCCTACAGAGCCATCCCACCACCCTCTGTTGTCCTGCTCACCTCTCCTCTCTGCACATATGTGCATCTGGGACAGGCCCCAGCTGTTCCTCCTCTTTGCTCAGTTCAGGCCCCAACACAGCTGTCTCTCTGCCTGTGCATAAGCAGATGGGCCCAGCTCCGATCAGACTCTGAGTCTTCTTGCTCCTCAGAGCCTTACACAGACTCTGATGTGAACTCAGGCACCCCTTCCCCCTCATCTGATTCATCTGACTCAGCTGCTGGATCCCCTGGCAGTCAAGGAACCACAACACTATTGCTCACTGCAGGACCCTTTCCCTGGGTCTGATGGGCAGGATGCGGCCACAAAGGGGACTGCTCATGAAGGCCTGCATCAGAGTAGGAGCATGCACAGTCGCCGCATCCTCCCATGTGAACTCCTCTGGTCCATAGCCCTTCCATTCAATCAAGTACTGGATCCGGCCTTTCAGCCAACGGGAATCTCAGATGCTGGCAACTGCATACTTGGGAGCACTGTCTCTATCATGCAGTTCTGGTTGGGGGTGTTCTGGTTGGCAGAGCGGGTAGCCTGGTTGTTCTGGAACCAAGAGGGACCGGTGAAAAACTGAATGTACTCTTAGCGAGCATGGCAATGTCAGGCGATATGCGACCAGATTAATGACAGCTTCGATGGGGAAAGGGCCTAGGCACTAGTGATCCAATTTTTTGGCAGGCCAGTCTAACAGAAAGTACCTGGTTGACAGCCATACCTGATCTCCCACAGCTAACGTAGGCATATCATGCCAAGACCGATCAGCAACTTTCTTATAATTCTTTATTCAGTTGCCATCATACCAATTGATGGACAGCTTGTAACTCGGCAAGATACTCATTAGCTGCAGGAACGGACAAGTCGAGCTGCATGAGGGGAAAAAGCCGAGTATGATACCCAGCAAAGAAAGGTGTCATCTGCATGGAGGTGTGCTGCGAGTTGTTGAAAGCAAACTCGGCTACTGCAAGATAGTCTGCCCAAATGTCCTGTTGCTGATTCATGAAGCAGCATAGACATTGTTCCAGGGTTCCAATAACTTTCTTGATTCTGCCATCTGTTTCCATATGATGCGCCGATGACAGATATATTTGTACATCTAAGGTCTTCAGCAGCCCTTTCCAGAACTGGGCCATAAATTGAGCCTCCCTATCTGAAACAACCCTATAAGGTAGGCTGTGCAGCCAGAAGACATGCTGAATGAACATACGAGTTGTGGCACGGGCTGTCAGCAAACCACAGTAAGGGATGAAATACGCCATCTTTGTCAGCATGTCTATTATCACAAACACAGTCATGAACTCAAAAGATGGGGGCAAGTCCATCAAGAAGTCCATGGACACTGCTCCCCAGGGTCTCTTGGGCGTTGGCAAGGCTGGAGCAAACCCAGTGGGGCTCCTGTCACTGACTTGGCCTGCTGGCACCATACACAAGACATGACATAGGCCTGGACATCGTTTATAATTGGGGCCACCAGAATGTACGGGAGACCACGTTCAGAGTCTTGAAGAGGCCAAAATGCCCTGCTGCAGGATTGTCATGGCATTGCGAGAGGACGAGTGCCCGGAGTGGTTGCCCCGGAACATAGAGCTAGTTGCGATACCTCAGGAGTCCCTCAGTGAAGGTCCATGGGGAGTCTGGCCCCAACTCCTCCCATCGTTGATCCACCCACGCATCATGCCATTGTGCATCCTGTATCTGAGCCCGTAAATCCACTGGCTCCTGAACCACAGAGAAGGACTCTATGGGCAGAACGGTCCAGGGCAGGAGCTTGTCTTTCATGCAGGAGTATTCTGGTTTCCTCGAGAAAGCATCCACTCTTTGGTTGCGACTCCTCAGAATGTACGTGACACAGAAATTGAACCTGGCAAAAAATAGAGACCATCAAATCTGCAGATGGTTTGGACTTCCGGGTCCGGTTCGCAGTGACTGCGGTTGTGCGAAGAAACTTGTCTCTTCACCGGCCGATTTTCCTTCGCCAGTAGACCCCGAAGGGGGTTGAAAGTCACCCTGGAGGGGCGACCACTGATGAGGAGGCTTTCTGGTGACTGCGGGAGGGCGGCAGCTTCCTTAAGGCCGACGGAGCAAAGATCGTCCTGCAAGATGGCCGATCATCTAGCTCAGGGCTTTTCAACCTTTTCACCCATTGTACCACTTTTAGGATATGGCAATCTGAGTACCACCAGTTGCCTAGCAAGGTGTCAAAAACTTGATGACCAAAAAAAAGGAAAAAAGTGATAAAGTACAGGTAGTCCTCGACTTACAACAGTTCGCTTAGTGACTGTTCGAAGTTACAATGGCACTGAAAAAAGTGCCCCCCAAGGCACAGCCGAGCAAGACACCTGCCTGCCCACCCGGCGATGCTCTCATTCCCCTCCCCCGCTCTCACTTTTCTAGGATGGTCAGGTACCACCTGCCAGGTGCCAATGTACCACAGGTGGTAGCCATACCACTGGTTGAAAAGCCCTGCCTTACATAACTGCAATGCCCATGAATTCCATAATTTCAACTGGTTCAGGACAGCATTGAAATGCAAGTTAAAGGATTGACTGGCAGACCAGAAGGCTCGGGATTGCATAAAAACAGTGAAGCAAGGGCTTTGTTAGCCTGCAACCTCAACTGGCCCAAAGATATCTTGGTGAGCTGTTTCCAAGATGGGCTAAATGATGACCTGTACAATGCTTGTGTAGCTTGGGGGATACCTGCATGATTGTATGACTGGTGTGTCCTAACCGAAGAAGTGGAAATTGACCAAACTCAGAACCAGTACCACCCCAGGAAGCCCAAGAGAAAAAGATGGGTCTCTGCATGGATTATAGATGCTTGAATGCAGTGTCGGTGGATAATGTGTACCCCTACCCCTCATGAGAGACATGCTAGCTCATCTGTCCAAGGGGAAGATTTTTTTGAAGTTAGACCTGCAGGAGGCATACTATCACATTAGAATTAAGGAGGGAGATGAATGGAAAACAGCTTTCAGCTGCCCCCTTGGGTGTTTCCAGTTCAGGGTACTCCTTTTTGGATTACAGGGGCCCCAGTGGTGTTCATGCAACTGATCAATGAAATCCTGGTGTACTTGGACAATATTCTAATTTACATCGAAACCAAGGCTGAACATGTGAAACTGGTTAGGGCGGTCCTAAAGAAGGTCCACTCTGCCAAGCTATATGCCAAGCTTTCCAAGTGTGAATTCCACCGAGATAGAATTGACTATTTGGGCTATCGCATTTTGCACAAGGTGGTGGAGATGGACCCGGAAAAGGTGCAGTCTGCTTTTATGGTTAGAATTTTGGTAGGTTGGTGTTTCCGGTGATGTCATTGCAAGATGGGCTCTAGGAAATGATTCTCCTCTCCCCAAGTCCGATTTCTACCAGCTGGGGAGTCCAGCAGGACTGAAAGTCGCCCTGTAGAAGCAACTGGCCAAAGGGTGAAACTTTGCAGATCTCAGGTCAGCGGTAGCTGGCTCGCTGGATCCAAAGGAGCCCTCGGACCGGCGGGAAGAAAGGCCGACCACATTCATGCGGTCTGCCATTAGCAGTTGATCGTCAGAGACAAAGAACTTCAAAGCAAAAGCAAACAGCTGACCTGGGTGAGGATACTTTTTTTTATCTCTCTGCAAGTGGAAATACCAGTTCCGTGAACAGCATTTCAACAGCCTTTCAGAACAAAGCCCTTAGCTCCAGGGAGGGGGGTTCTTTTTCACCCATCCCTCCTGAACTATAAGTGGCGGTTTAAGCTTCTGGCAAACTAAAATTGATTTACCATATCAATGTGTAGCTGTCTGAGGCATAGAAGAAGGATAATTTGGGAAGCTTTTGGCTCTATAGATTTTTTTTTTTGTCTATTTCTTGTTGGAAAGTAATCCGAACTTTTACTTTTTAAACTTTCCTAAAATATGGTGGGAATGGACATCTAATGACATCTAGTGGTGAAACTGAGAATTATATGCAGTTTCTCCTGATTGGAGCAAAACTTGACTGTATGCCCAGACATTGCTTATCTGAGTGTCCTCGAAGACTTCAGCTGGGAAAGACTCTTTTTGGTTTGCCCTGCCTTACAGGATGGATTATAATTATAAATAAAACTGTGTTTGGAGTCATTGGACTCCCTTGGATTACAAATACAGCTTGATTTGGAATTGTTATAAACTGGCTTTGAAGGAGTGAATACCAAGAAACCTTCTTGAACAGAATTCTGTGGATTATACATTTTTACTTTTTTTCTTTCTTTTTCTTTTTTTCCTTTCTTCTTTTTTTTACCATTTACTATTTTTATGGTTTACCTCTCCTAATTATTAGGAGGTCATTGGATTATAAAATTTGACTTACTTGGTGGATTATAACATATGATTTAAAGATAAAGATGAGTGCCCCAAACCTATCTAAAGTTGGGGAAAAAAGGATCTTCTGCTCCCTCCTTGGCTTTGGCAAACCCAGTTTTTCAGAGATCAATTGCCACAATGCTCCAACAAGAGAAGATGGATAACTTCCAAAAAGATACGCAAACAATTCTGCAAGCAATTCAAGAGGCACTCGCTACTCACATGACACTTACATCGAAAAACCATGAGGAGTTGAAAAGTGATTTTGATAAAATGAACAAAAAAATTAACAATATAGATTCTCAAATTGAAAATTTTAAACAGATAATCACAGACAACCAACAAAGAATTCAAAAAGTAGAAGATAAATCAACAGGTTGATCAGAAATTAGAAGTTTTAAAAGATGAAAATCAAAAATTGATGCAAATAAATGGGGAATTAGAAGATTTGATAGCCGTCATAGAAATGGAAAAGGCCTCATACTTTTTAAAATTCCAAAATACAATAGAAGATAAGGAAGAAGATCTTCTAGGTTTGATAACCGAACTACTGGCAGATATATTAGGAACTGGGAAATTTCAAATGGAAGGAGAATTAGACCAGATCTATCGAGTCAACTCAAACTATGCTAGAAGAAATAAAGTACCTAGGGAAGTGCATGTTAGATTTCTTAAAAGATCTACAAGAGATGACATTTTGAGAAAAGTAAGAGATGAACCGTTGAAATACAAAGAAAAAGAAATTGTAGTCCTTAAACAAATTCCTAGGAGAATAAGAAAGTCTCGAAGAGAATATCAGTTCCTAACTAGGAAACTAACTGAAAAAGGAGTGAATTTCAGATGGCTGATTTCAGAAGGGATCTTAATTTATTGGGACACAAAAAGATACAGACTGGACACACTACTTAAAGCAATGGAGTTCTTCTATAACTACAGAGCATTTCTGGAAAGAGGTGACCCTGAACCAAAGAAACAAGAAGAAATGGCAGTAGAAGGAGCGGTTAAACAAAGAGAGGAGGAAGAAATTAAAAATACATATGCAGAAGAAGAAGCAAGACCAAGAGACCAGAGACAGATAAGATCGACTAGAAGACTAAGACCTAGATATAACTGAAAAAGATGGAGGAGAGTGAGATTTTGTCAATAAATATAAATGGACTAAACTCTCCTTCAAAAAGGAGAAAAAAAGTTCACGACTACAAAAGTTAAAAATGGATATAATTTGTCTTCAAGAAACACATATTAAGAGACAACATTACAAATTGTTAGAACAACTGAAAATTGGCAAACTTTACTTTGCATTAGCATCTCAAAAGAAAAGAGGAATAGCTTTATATATTAAAGAAAAGATGAACCTCAAACAAATTTACGCAGATGAAGAGGGGAGAATATTAATGGTGGAAATAATGATGGATCAAAAACAGATATTGATGGTAGCAATATACACATCTAATGATAAACAAGAGCAATTCTATCAAAAATTATATATATAAAATATTAGATTTAAACTTTGTATAATGGGAGATTTTAGTGCAATAGTAGATGGAACTTTGGACTATAAAAGTGCCAAACAAGGGAGAAAAGGAGGAAATATATTACCTAAAACATTCTTAAAAATAATAGAAGAATTCTGCATTCAAGATATATGGAGAGAAAAAAACCCAAAGAAATTGCAATACACATTTTATTCAAATAGACATAAATCATGGTCTAGAATCGATATTGATATGGACATCTTTGGAACTGAAAACGATGATACAAGAAGTTGAGATAGAAACTAATGTTTGGGCAAACCATAACCCAATGAAAATGACTTGGAAAGGAACTAAGAAAAAAATCAAGATGGTCCTTGAATAAATCTATATTGAAAGAAAAAGAATTCTTACAACTAGTGACAAAGGAAATGGAATTTTTCTTCAAAATAAACAAGAAAGAAGAAACATCGCTTCAAAATGTGAGGGATACGGATAAAGCATATTTCAGAGGGTTGGCTATAACTTATATTGCTAAAAAGAATAAAGAAAAGAAACAACTACAGTTAAAGTTGAAGGAAGAGCTCAGAAAGCTAGAATCAGAATTACAAATAGACCCACAAAAGAAAATATTTAAGAAACAAATGGAGATAATAAAACATAAATTAAATTTGGCAGAGATGGAAATAATGGCTCAACAGATTAAAAGGACTAAAGAGAATTTCTTTGAAAATGCCAACAAGCCGGGGAGATGGTTAGCATGTAGACTGAAAAAAGAAAAAGAGAAAAAATTGATAACTAAGCTGAAAGATCCAAAAGGAGAATTACAGTTTCAAAATGATACAATTAAAAAAATCATTAAAGATTACTATGAGACACTCTACAAGGCAGAGGAAATTCCAAAAGAAAAAATACAACAGTATTTAAAAAAAGCAGAATTACCAAAAATTCCGGAGAATATCCAAAACATATTGAATGGCAAAATGTCAATGATGGAGATTATAGAGGCCATAAAAAGGCAAAAGAAGGATAAGACTCCGGGCCCAGATGGATTACCTGAAGAATTCTGTACATCACTACAAGATGTATTAAGTCCGATCTTGAAAGAATTGTATAATGAAATTCTCCTGGAGGCTAAAATACCAAATACATGGACTGAAGCCAATATTACTTTAATACCTTAAGAAGACTTTGATTTGACACAAATAAAAAATTACAGACCAATATCATTATTAAATGTACAAAAATTTTGCTTCAATAATGGCAGAAAGAATAAAGAAATTTTTGATTGAATTTATACACACAGATCAAAATGGTTTCTTACCTAAAAGACAGATAAAAAAATAATCTAAGAATGTGTTAGATGTGTTAGAGTATTATGAAATGCATCCAGGGAAACAGATGGCTTTAATATTCCTTGATGCACAAAAAGCATTTGACAACGTAAACTGGCAATTTATGTTTCAGCAGCTTGCAGAAATGGACTTTGGAAAAAAACTTTATAAATGCAGTTCAAACAATTTATTGTAAACAGACTGCTAAAATAATTGTAAATGGAGACTATACAGAAAATTTCAACATTAAAGAGGGCATAAGACAGGGGTGTCCATTATCTCCATTACTATTTATACTAACATTGGAAGTATTGAATAGAAACATTAGACAAGATACAGAACTCAAAGGACTGGAGATAAAAGATGAAAAATATAAATTACAAGCATTTGCAGATGACTTGGTTTTTATACTGGAAGATCCATTGGAAACAAGCACTAAACTTCTGGAGAAAATAGAAAAATAAATAGAGAAAAGACTAAAGTGTTGACAAAGAACTCAACAGAAAAACAAAAGAATCAACTAATAATAAAAAATAAATCTCCAAAAAGTTAAAAAAAAGTCAAGTGCTTGGGAATTTATTTAACAGCAAGATGTGTAACAATAAAAGAAGATAATTATGAAAGACTGCTAAAACAAATAAAATTGGATTTGGAAAAGTGGAAGAACCTCCAACTTTCAATGTTGGGGAGAATACCAACAGTGAAAATGAACATCTTAACAAAAATACTTTTTTTATTCCAAACGATCCCTCTAAGGCTGGGAAAAGCCTTTTTTGATGAACTGAATACAATAATATTGAAATTTATCTGGCAAGGAAAAAAAGCTAGAATCAAAGTGAAAATATTACAAGAAGTAAAAGACAGTGGCGGACTTGGACTGCCGGACTGGAGGTTATACTACCAAGCAACTATTCTAACATGGCTTAAAGAATGGATAATGCTTAGAGATAAAAGACTACTGTACCTAGAGGGGCATGACCTGCAAATCGGTTGGCATGCCTTTTTGTGGTATGGAAAGAATAAAATACATACTTTGATACTTTGAAAACCATTTTATAAGAAATGCACTTCTTTTAGAATGGGAAAGAATAAAAGAAAAATTTATATTAAGATACCTGAATGGCTTTCAACAATGGAAGCTTTTGCTTACCCAAATTTAATTAACTACAATAAAGTTGTGACTTATAAAGATATTTTGGATAATGAAGGAAAATTGAAAGACAGACAAGAACTACAAGAATAAGGTATTGATTTAGCATGGTGGCCATATCTGCAAATTCAAACGATATATGAAAAAGATGTTAAAACAACGGGATTTTATAAAGAACAGACAGACTTTGATCAGGTACTATTAAAAACAGATGAAAAGTTGATCAAGAAAATCTATAGATTTCTGTTAAATTTAAAGATGGAGGAAGAACATGTAAAAGAAACAATGATAATATGGGCAAAGAATTTTGGACATATAGAATTAAAAGAATAGCAAAAATTATGGGAAAGAAATATTAAATTAACTAAAGCAGTGCCATATAAAGAAAAACGTATACAAAATATTTTACAGGTGGCACATGACACCAGTAAGACTAGCGAAAATGTTTAAAAATACTTCAAACAATTGTTGGAAATGCAAACAAAGGCCGGGTACTTACTATCATATCTGGTGGACATGTATTAAAGCAAAAAGGTATTGGGCTAAAATACATTTATGGTTGGAGAAGATGACTAAAAAACAAATAGAGTTTAAAGCAGAACTGTTTTTGTTAGGAATAATAGGAGCCAAGTATGAGAAAGATTGTAGATATCTAATACTACATGTATTAACAGCAGCAAGAATTGTATTTGCCCAATATTCGAAAAATGAAAACTTACCAATTGAAGAAGTACTAATTAAGAAAATTCTAGAGTGCACAGAAATGGATAGATTGACTTTAGAGATTAAAGAGAAAGAAGACTCAGTCTACTTTAGAACATGGGATAACTTTTATCAATGGCTAGAAAAATGAGTCAGAGAGAAAGGAATGTGACATGTAATTTTGAATATATATTAGTAAGAAGAAGGTTACTGAGTGATTAATTAATACTGTTTATAATAATTAACTACATCTATTATACTTACTTAAATACATGTACCCAGATAATATGCTGATTGCTAAATATTGAAAATGTTACCTGGGAAAACCCCAACCCCAACCCAAACCCCAATCCTAATCCCAACTTCACTTTATCCCTAACCCTATTAAAACTAATAACATTTATATTAAAAAAAGAAGCTCAAGTCTGTCAAACTATATGCCAAGCTTTCCAAGTGTGAATTCCACCGAGATAGAATTGACCACTTGGGCTATTGCATTTCGCACAAGGTGGTGGAGATGGATCCGGAAAAGGTGCAGTCTGCTTTA
This sequence comes from Protobothrops mucrosquamatus, assembly GCF_001527695.2. Taxonomy (NCBI): domain Eukaryota; kingdom Metazoa; phylum Chordata; class Lepidosauria; order Squamata; family Viperidae; genus Protobothrops; species Protobothrops mucrosquamatus. Next base: position 768,395 of record NW_015386914.1, on the reverse strand, counting down.
ATGGTTAGATTTTTGGTAGGTTGGTGTCATAATTTCTGTTTGCATGAAGACTAATCTCTCTGCTGCCTGTTACTTCCTTATCATCTTCTCTCTTTAAGTGGACCTACTGTTTCCTTGACTTATTTATATGTTGAAAGAAACTTTTTTTATTATCTTTGACTTTTGTTGCAAGTCTTTGTTCATTCTGAGCCTTTGTGTTACTGACTTTATCTTTGCAGATTCAGGCTATCTGCTGATATTCTGCCTTAGTTGTCCCTTTTTCCATTTTTTGTACTTGTCCTTTTTGTATTTCAGTTTATCAGAGAGATCTTTGTGCTTCCATGCTGGTTTCTTCTTGGAGTTCTTCTTTTCCTTTTTCAGTGGTATTGTGCTGGACTAGGCTTTTATGATCATATTTTTCAGAGTTTCCCATATTTCTTGAATTGTTTTCCCCTTTAGGATTTTCATCCATGGAATTTTTCTTAGGCTCTCTCTGTGTTTGTTAAAATCAGCTCTTTGGCAGTTTAAGACATTGGCTGGATTATGTTCTATTGCTTGTGTTTGCATTATATTGATTTCCAATATGATATGATCACTCTCACCCAAAGTTCCAGCAACTTCTATCATTTCTTCTCTATTACTAAGAATTAGGTCCAGTATAGTTTTACTTCTAGTTCCCTCCTCTACCTTTTGGATGACAAAGTTATCAGCTAGGTTGGTTAGTAATCTGTTTGATCTCCCGCTCGCTGCAGAGTTTGTCTCCCAGCTGATATCTGGGTAGTTAAAGTCTCCAATTACTACTGTGGTATGTTTCCTATATACATTTCTTAGCTGTTTAGCAAAAAAATCATCTATTTCTTATGCTTGGTTGGGTGGTCTGTAGTATACTTCTATAGTGATGTTATTCTTATTTTCGTTTTATATTGACCCATATGGATTGTAGGCGATTTTCATCCTTGGTTTTTGTGGATTTCTGTAGAGGTGTAGTGATTTTTTATACATAATACAACTCCACCTCCTCTTTTGTTAGGTCTGTTTCTTTTGAATAGTTTGTATCCTTCAATAAATAAATAAATAAATAAATAGTTTGTATCCTTCCATCAGTACATTCCAGTCATAAGTTTCACCCCACCATGTTTCCTAAACATTGTGCATTTATGTATAGGCATTTTAGTCATTTATGGGTCTTGGGTATGTTTCTTATATTTCCAACTTTGTAACTGGGTTTTCCATCCTTTCCATCACTCTCTACTTCATTGTGTTTTTTCTTTTTTTCTTCTTCTTTCTCTTTACTCCCTATCTCCTTATATGATTGGTTATGTAGTGGTTTTTGCTTGAAAATAGATTCTAATGGTCTTGAAGATAGCCCCCCTCCCTCCTCAATTTTAGTTTAAAGCCCTTCTGATAAGATGAGCCATTCGTTTTCCGAATATATTCTTTCCAGTTCTTGTGAGGTTCACTCCATTCCTCCCCAGTAGCCCTTCATGTAGGTAATGCAGACCATGGTTTATAAAACTGAAGTTCTCTTGACAACACCAGTTTTTTTTATTAAAAGTTTTATAACATTTACACAATAAACCCCCTTCCCACCCCCCAAAATCCCCACCACCCCCATTTCCCAGAGCTGTTCACAGGGTTACAAATGTATTAATCATAATCTAAATAACATTATCCAACTAATTATGTAACCAAATCTATAACACACTTTAACTCCCTTTTAAAATAAATTTAGATAATTTGAAATTAAACACAATAATAAACAAATAATCAACTTATAATAATTTGTTTTAATGATGAGTTTTATTATTATTATAGTTATATTATTTTATATTATTTTTGATATTTTTATATTATTTTATAAGTGTTATTGTTATGACATTTTAAATGAGTTTGTGGTTTACCTTGAAAAGTCAGGGTATAAATAAGACTTATATTAGATTCCATCTTCTCCAAACCGAAATATATCTTTCCTGTCTTTGATCCTTTAAATAAGCAGAAATCTTAGCCATTTCTGTTAAATTTGCCACTTTAAGAGACCATTCTTCTACAGTAGGCAAACGATCCATCTTCCAATTTTGAGCTACCAATAGTCTTGCAGCTGTTATGAGATTTAACATCAGATTCATTTCTTTAGCATCCAAATCTCCCATGATACCTAATAGAAATAACTGTAGTGTAAACTTTATCTTTTTCTTAAAAATATTTTGAATATTCCACCAAACCTTGATCCAAAATGCTTTTATTTCCCTACACGTCCACCAAATATGAAAATAAGTTGCTAAACTTATTTTCTAAACTTCTAAACTTCTAAACTTCCACATCTCCAACATTTGGGCTGTAAATTAGAATACATGCATGAAATTTTTGAGGATCCAAATGCCACCTATAAAACATCTTGTAAAAATTTTCTCTTAAATTTTGGGCTTGAGTAAATTTTACATTTTTAACCCAAATTGTCTCCCATGTATCCAATGAAATTGATTCTTGAATATTTTGAGCCCATTTTATCATACAGTCTTTAACTAGTTCCGTTTCAGAATCCAATTCAATCAAAGCATTATAAATTCTCTTTATATGTGCTTGGGTTGGATCTTTAATCTGTTTAATCAAATTCACATCCTCCAAAGTAATACCAATCTTCTGATCTAAACTCCACCTCATTAACAATTGATTATAATAAAACTAGGAATATACAATATTTTCTTGTTTCAAATCCAGTAAGGATTTAATGTGCCAATCCTGTCCTACCAAACTAAGTAATTCCCTATAAGTAATATTATCCAAATTAACTCCTCTAAATACCCCCTCTATCACCTGTCCTGGAATCGCCCAAATGGGAATTTTATAATTTAGTCTATAATAATATTTCTTCCAAACTCGTAGTAAAGCACTTCTTAAAATGTGAGCCTTGAAAACTTGATCTACTTTTTTATTATAAATCAAATAAGCGTGTTAACCAAATAATAAATCCCATCCCTCAAGTATAAGTATATTTCTATTTGTTAAATTAAGCCAGTCACTAATCAATGTTAAAGCCACCGCATCATAATATAATTTTAAATTCAGCACCTTAAGTCCTCCTCTTTCCCGTGCATCTTGCATGATCTTAAACTTAACTCTTGGCTTTTTGCCCGCCCATATGAACTTATTAAT
>NW_015386914.1:759710-761557 GCF_001527695.2 Protobothrops mucrosquamatus | reverse complement strand
AAAAAAAAGGAACAAAAAGCTTGCTCTTTAGTAGAATTAACAAAAACTAATACATTGTTTCCTCTTCTCTCAGGCACCAGATAAAAGTGAAAGTCTCTTGTGTATCAAACAAGGAAACACCCTTCTGCAGCCATATTTTTCTTTCTTCTTCTAATTTAAATAACAAATGAAGAAGATATTTATTTTCTGAGTTAAAGTCTCAAGATTATCCAATAACCAATCCTCCTGGTCAGCTCCGTCTGTTTATAAATTTTTACTCACAGTCTCTTTAATTGACAGAGGTGGAAGCAGCGTCTGACTTTGTTCCGAAGAACAAAGGCATCCCGAGGTGCAGAGAAATCACCTGACTCCGAGGGAGTTCTCCCTTCGCCCTCTAAAAAGAGGACTAGGGAACTCAACCTCTATCCGGCGAAGAACTCACCACCTCCCCTTTGCCCGGGGAGAGAGGTTTCAAGCCGTGGAACAGCTGTTGAGCACTGTTCCTGCAGCTTTCACGCAGCCCTGAGACGGATGACTTAAAAGAAAGCCGCCATTGGTGTAGCGAATGCCACTGGAAGTCGACAACACCAGTTTTTAAACCAGTGGTTTGTTTCTAAAATCCTTTGATCCCTCATTGGATGTTGGCCTTTCATTGGAAATATAGATGAAAATACCACTTGTGCTCCTTATTCTTTAACTTTCTTCCCTAGCTGTTCATAATTTCTTGTAATTGATTTTAGATTCATTATTGTGTCATTGGTCCCCACGTGTAGGAGAAGAAAGGGGAAGTAATCAGTGGGGTTGATTATTTTAGTAAGGTTCTCAGTTACATCTTTTATTTTTGCTCCAGGGAGACTATATACTTCCCTAGATTGACTCCCTGGTATGTAGATAATTTCTGTGCCCCTAAGAATTGAATCTCCTATCACCAATACTTCCCACAATGAGCTGCCCCCCCTAAGAGTGAACATCCCATTAGCAGCCAGGGAAAGAGCCCTTCAGCCTGAGCCAAAATTGATCCCCCTTGGGGATCCCCAACAATTAGGATTCTTCGTTGCTCATGTTCTCACATACATGCAAGTGTATAGGAGAACCCTCCCCAATGAGAAAGCCACCATAGTTCTAGAAGGTGCCACAGCCCAATGGATGGTAACCCTACACAACTCCAATGCCCCAGAAATTCACAACTTTATCCTTTTCATGACAGCCCCAAGGCGGCGTTTTGAAGACCATCTGGCCGATCGGAAGGTGCAAGACTGCATAAAGATGGTGTGGCAGGGATGCCACCCGGTAGCCGAGTACCCAGAGGAATTCTGAGACCTGTCATGCCACCTCAATTATCCAAAGGATATCTTGGTGAGCTGCTTCAAAGACGAGCGCAACAACTACCTGCATTGTCCGTGGAGCCCCAGCCCTCCTACATGACTGGTGCATCCTGGCCAAAGAATTGGAGATCAACCAGAATCGCAACCAATACCTGTCAGGCAGTGTTTGGAAGTGAACTCAACACCCAAAGGACATAGCCCTGAAGAGTATGGAGTTCATGGAGTTCCACCCAACCCCAAAATTAGGAGGGGGAACTCCAACCCAGCTGGAGGACAGACCAGGGACACAATGATGATCCCTTGGTAAGTGTGTTGATCATGCCAATGACAATGCCCATAGAACTCACCCTGAGAAACAGATGGCATTGGTGTTCCTGGATGCACAGAAGGCATTCGACAATGTGAACTGGCAATTCATGATAAGCCAATTACAAACTATGGATTTTGGGGAGAAATTTATAAATGTAATAAGAACAATTTATAATAAGCAATCTGCCAAAGTAATGATAAATGGAGATATGACTGAAAAGATCAACATTATGA
>NW_015386914.1:739951-757543 GCF_001527695.2 Protobothrops mucrosquamatus | reverse complement strand
AGGTTAGATAAATAGAAGTATTAATGTAAGAGAAAATTAATCTTATTGTATATAATACAGATAGGGAAATTTGGAGAGAGGAGTTGTTCGGACATTACCCCTGAATTGTATCTGAAGAGGGATGAGAGGAAAGAAAGGAGAGGAGAGAGAAAAGAGTAAAGGAGGGGAGAAGGAAGTAGGAAGGTTGGAGGAGAGAGTGATGAAAGAGAAGAGGAGAGGAGAGGAAGAAGAGGGAAGTAGGGAAGAAAGAGAAGGAAGGGAGAAAGAAGGTAGAGAAGAAGGAGTGGGAATGCAGTAAAAGGGGAAATGGGCGAGCAACACCAAAAGTCATGTGCATGTATTTATTTCATTAAAAGTATCTTATATATAAGAATGTAAAAAGAATGTATGTTAATATCTGATAAATATCACAGTATATGTATGGGGGAGAGTTTGGAAAAATAAAAAATAAATTAAAAAAAAAAAAAAGACAATGCCCATAGAACTGTTAATCACGGCCAAGGAAGAAAAGGTGGACCTAAAAGGTGCCTGATCAGCCCAGCCTTGGTAGGGAAATTGGGGGTCTGATTTAGGAGGTTAAAAAACCTGATTGCATTCTGCAAACCTGATGGCAGGGGGTGTCCCAGCCAGTTTTGCCACAGATCCCCTGGGAGTAGTCATGGGAGGCCATTCAGAGACTCTAACCTTCATAGTGGCACCTGGCATGGAATGGCGTCACGTCTTGGGGTTGATGCTTGAAATTCCCTACAGGGAAAATCCCCATACCAAATAAGCACAACCACCCAAAGAAGGAACCAGCCCGAGAAGTAGCAGTCATGTTGAGCATGAGACCTTGCAGAACATACCTAGGGAGTATCATGATCTAGCTGAGGTCTTCAGCAAGAGGAGTTCAGATGATCTCCCCTCCCACTGATCCACAAATTATGCCATTGAAATCATCCCCGGGGCTAAATTGTCAAAACCAAAGCTGTATATGATGACTCCCAGGGAATTAGATGAATTGCGCCAGTTCATAGATAAAAATCTGGCCCACAGCTTCATCCAGCTGGCCAGATCCTGTATTGTTTCGAGAGAAGAAAGATGGGTATCTTTGTCTCTGTGTGGATTATAGGTATTAAACCCCTTGCCCCTCATGAAAGATGTGCTGGCCCACCTCTTGAAGGGAAAAATATTTTCTAAGTTAGACCTGTCAGAAGCATACTACTGGGTCAGAATCAAGGAGGGGGATGAGTGGAAAACTGCTTTCAACTGCCCTCTTGGTTGCTTCCAGTTTAAGGTGCTCCCTTTTGGGCTACAGGTGCCCCCCGCTGTATTCATGCAACTGATCAATGAAGTGCTCCATGAGCACCTGTATAAGGGAGTTTTGGTGTACCTGGATGATATATTAATTTACACTGAAATGAAAGCTGAACACGTGAAACTTGTCATGGCGGTCCTGAACAAACTCTTGTATACAAAATTGTAAAAGTGCAAGCTCCACAAGGAAAAAAATTGACTACCTAGGCTACTAGATCTCACACGAGGGGATAGAGATGGATCCAGAAAAAGTGCAGGCCATCTTGGAGTGGGCAACCCCTTGCACCAGAAAGCAATTACAGAGCTTCCTGGCTTTTGTGAATTTCTATCGACAATTCAACCCTTCCTTCACACAAATTGCACTCCCTATCACAAATCTATTAAAGACTAAGGGAGTGGATAAGCCAAAGCCCAGCCAGCCACTGAAATGGACTATGGAATGCCAAGGTGCATTCGAAAAGCTAAAGAAACTTTTCTCGGCAGAGCCAGTGCTAAGACACCCAAACCTAAAGAAACTGTTCATAATTCAGGCCGATGCCAGTGATGTAGCAGTGGGTGCAGTACTGCTCCAAAAGAATGAAAAGGGCCAATTACATCCCTGCTCTTACACTTCAAAAAACGTTGCCAGAGACTGAACAACACTGGGCGGTCTGGGAGAAGGAAGCTTATGCAGTACAGTGGGCTCTCCTCACCTGGAGGCACTTCCTGTACGAAAGCAAAATCCCTTTCCAAGTTTGAATCATAAAAATTTAGAGGCTCTCAAGATCCCCAGAAAATTGTCTCCCAAAGAAGCATGGTGGGACCAACATTTTCATCGGTTCAATTTTACTCTCCACCACTTGCCAGGAAGAAAAAACTTTCTGGCTGATGCTTTATCAAGAATGCCACAATATAACAGCATAAAGCAGAGATAGTCAAACCTCTACTCCCTGCACAATTAGCAGACCCAGTAATTATGAGGACACAGGTAAAAGATGCTGCGCTGCTAGACAATGCTGGTATGATGGTGCTTAAACAAGCCCTAGAGAAAGACAAGTGGTTCCTAAGCCATAAAAATCTCTGCTCGATGCAGGATGGACTAGCATGGGTAGCTGTATGTTCCCACCACAATGCAAGTCTCTAATGCTTTAAAACTTGGGGGGCAGTTTGGATTTATAAAAACCCTACATTTATTGAGGAGGCAATTCTGGTGGCCATCTTTTAAAAAAGGACATTGAAAGCTATGTGGCCAGCTGCACCACTTGTGCAGCAGAAAAATGAAGACAAGGAAAAAGGCCTGGCCTTTTGCAGCCGGTAGCAAATCCTTCAGCACCCTGGAGAGAGATCCCTATGGATTTCATTGTAGAACTGCCAGAAAGTGTGGGAAACACTGTCATTTGGGTAGTGTTGTGGTTCCTCGACTGCCAGCGGATCTGGCAGCCAAGTCAGATGAATGCCATTACTGTGCATAACCATTACCCTCTGCCCCTCATTCCCAAACTTCTGCAATGGCTCCAGTAGGCCAAAGTCTTCACCAAACTGGACCTGAGAGCAGCCTACAATCTAGTTAGGATCCGGCCTGGTGATGAATGAAAGACAGTGTTTGGCACCCGGTATAGCCACTTCGAGTATACAGTCATGCTGTTTGGGCTGACCAATGCCCCTGCTGTCTTTCAGCATTTCATGGACGATATATTCTGGAACCTGTTGGATCAGTTTATCATGCTCTATCTGGATGACATCCTGATCTACTCCCTGTCAACGCTGCAAATTGACATATAAGAACGAAACTGTTACACGTCTTGACAGACCATAAATATATCAATTTGGTCGTTGGTTCTTTCTCCCTCCTCGTATTCCTATCGGGCCCTCTTTCTTTGGCCTTCATTTAGTGTAGAAGGTTCAACTAACCTTCTACACTTGGTACTGGGATGTTATTCCCTCACCTTTACAAAGGAATGTTATGCGTACAGAAGAGAAGCAGATCTAAGCATTCATCCATATTGTGCTGACGTATCTGTAACATTAATAAATGCTTTTAGGAGAAAATATGCCTGAAAGTCCTTTTTAGTGTTTCATTAATCAGACATTTGACACTCCCCTTCATGGGAGAGTCATCATCAGCATCTCCGCATGATCTTTGCAATGGCTCTGAGAATATAGATTGTATGCCAAACTGGAGAAATACCAATTTTATCAATCGATCATGGACTTCCTGGGACATTGCATTTCTCCTGAGGGCATTGCCATGGAGCCGAGCAAGATCGAGTCCCTGCATAGTTGGCAACTCCCACATCGAATTAAGGATGTCCAGTGACTCCTTGGGTTTGCCAACTACTATAGGACATTCATCTGCACTTTGCCTCCCTGACCGCGCCCTTCATTCAGCTCCTTCAGAAAAAGACCCTGTTTCACTGGAGCACTCTGGAGCAACAAGCTTTCCAGGCCTTGAAGCAAGCCTTTATGCAGGAACCCATCCTGAAACACCCTGACCCACACCATCCATTTGTTGTGGAAGCAGATGCATCCAACATTGCCATTGGAGTAGTGTTACTCCAAGCTCACGCACCCAGTGGTACCCTCTTCCCTTGTGCATATTACTCGAGGAAACTTAATCCAGACGAGCGCAACTACACTATCTGGGAGAAGGCGCTACTTGCCATTAAGGTGGTGTTTGAGGCCTAGAGACATCATTTGGAAGGGGCCCATCATCAAATCGAAGTCCGGACAGACCACATTAATCTTGAATGCTTGCAGACTGCCTGGAAATTGAACCAACCGCAGTTTTTTTTTATTATTAAAACAAGTTTTATTGCTTTTTTAAATTTTACAACGAGGTGCTCTAGAAACACTGTGGTGATGGGGTAATCAATCATGAAAAAACAAAGTCATATATATATAACTCAAATTAATACATTAGGCGTTCCCTCTGTTTCCCTCAAATAGTATAACATATTTAAAATAGTCCATTTCTAGATTACATTTATATAAATCCAAATCCTGTTTTTAAGCTTTACTAATTTACAATTACCATAATCCAATTTAATCTTAAATAAACATATTATTAGCACTTCGGGTACCCCTTCTAAAATACACATAATATTCTAGCAATAACATTCAAATATTTCCAGATATGTTCTAATTCTTAATCTAATAAAACATTAATTTTATCACAAATCTCTCTTATTTCTTCTTCCACTACATAATAATTATCTTAGTTAAGATAAAAACATTATTCTACTCTCTCTATATATAGTCTATCAGTCAATCTATTTCCATAACAAAACAAAACAAAACACAAAATCCTTTCAGTCCATTAGGTAGAATTTAAATCTCATTCAAATAATTATCATATCTAAAAGACACATTATTACACAAAATATCATCTTACTAACTTAACATACTCAATTAATTGTTAAATCAGTCCAAATCTCTGAAGCCTCTTCCATTTTCTTGTTCTTGTTCCATTACAAAATAGTTTTCATAGATAAATAAATATCTTATTTCAGAAAGTACATTCTTATTCTATTTCAGATATATATTCTACTAATCACAAATTTTCCTCTCAATTCTAATTTTAAATCTTAAACCTTAAATCAATCCGTGTCTCTACAAAACCTTTTTGACCCATTACATGTAGTTTTAAGTCTCTTTTTCACTCTTATTCTGGCTTTCTTTTTGTGCCAAGCCGGTTTCCATAACAGAGCCTCTATTTCAGCAGATAGATCTCCCTTTACTCCTTGTGATGTCATTTGGGTCAATAGAAAACATCTCATCCTCTGTTTTAGAAGCCTGGCTCCTTTGTAGTTAGTCCCTTGTTGCTTTAGAAGTTCAAGTCTCAGTGTTTGGTTCAGTTGAATAAAAATTCAGTTGTATCCAGTTTTATAGTTAGTAGTTGGTTATCAAAGTTATCATCGTTCTCAATAAGTCGTGTTTGTACATCAATTCCTGTTGTTTTTGCAGATGTGTATAATTTGATTAAGGTTATCTTTTGGTCCTCAGAAGTCTCAATAGGATGCTGGTGCAGCTAGATCAGGGCTTTTCAACCAGTGGTACGGCTACCATCTGTGGTACGTTGGCACCTGGCAGGTGGTACACGACCATCCTAGAAAAGTGGGAGCGGGGGAGGGGAATGAGAGTGCCGCCGGGCGGGCAGGCAGGTGTCTTGCTCAGCTGTGCCTTGGGGGGCACTTTTTTCAGTGCCATTGTAACTTCGAACAGTCACTAAGCGAACTGTTGTAAGTCGAGGACTACCTGTACTTTATCACTTTTTTCTTTTTTTTTTGGTCATCAAGTTTTTGACACCTTGCTAGGCGACTGGTGGTACTCGGATATTGCCATATCCTAAAAGTGGTACAATGGGTGAAAAGGTTGAAAAGCCCTGATGTAAGGTCACCATCCATCTAGCCGCAGCCCCTTCCAGGGCCAGGATAATGACCCTGATCTTGGCTGCATCGTTTGACAGTGTTCTCCCATACACTTGCATGTAGGTGAGAACATGAGCCAGGAAGAACCCCAGCTGTTGGGGATCCCCATCAAACATCACCCCCAATGGTACCAGTTTTGGCTCATGGGGGGGGGAGTTCTCTCTCTGGACTGTCATGGGGTCCGGGCTCTCCGGGGTGTTGCTCTCTGCCATGTTGCCAGGGTGGCTGCCTCTGTCTCAGCAGAGCCTTTGCTCTCCCTGCAATTTTGATGATTGCAGCTTCTCCTTCCCTGCGTTCAACATCCCCAGCTGGTACTTTCCCCTTCTCTGGACTGCTCAGGGATTTAGTTTTTAGTTGTTCAAAAGCTTCCACCATGTACTGCATGATCTGCTTTAACCTCCCTTCCATCTGGTCCAATTGTTTGTCCATCTCTTCCTCATCAGAAGGCAACTCCACCTTTTTCTTCTGAGTCTTTTTTCTGCCTCCTCGGGTGAGAATTACTCTTTGGGTTCTCTCTTCCCAATCCTCTCACTTCCTGACACCAAGATACCATCTTGGTTTCATGGAGTCTTCTAAGGCAGTGGCTTCCTCCAGCCAATCGGAGGTTTCCTCTTCAGGACAGGCCTGGGTAGCCAACTCACTCCAGTCTTTGGTCCCGGCTTCTCCTGTTTTGCTACCTTGCTGAGACATCTCATGCATGGCCCCCTGTGGTTGGGAAATTTCCTCTCTGGGTTGGGCACCACTGCAGACCTTGCTTTGTGTAAGGATCTGCCTTAACTAGGTTTCCCAAGAAAGCAGAATTCTTGAAACAGGCATTGCTTCAAAAGGAATTTTTATTGAGAGTTAGTGATATCAGTAGAGCAAAGCAAGGTCTGAAGATTTCATGCGTGAAAAGTTACATCATAATGCCCATTCAAAACTCCACCCCCCAGTGTTCAACAGTCAGTTTGAATTCCAGCCAATCCATAGGTACTAAGATGTTTTGAGAACCTGGCAATTTAGCGCGCATTCAAGGTCTCTCTCGGTTTCATTTCCCAACTTGTTTCCCAACAGTCCCAGGCTCCACTATCTGGAGATAAGACAGATGTCTTCAGGCCAAATTCCTGTTTCACGGAGGGATGGTGACTCAAAAAACAATCAAAGCAAATACATCCCCCAGCAAGCAGCCCCCCCTCCCACCAGAATGGCAGACCCTGAAAATGATTAAACAAGAAAATGATTAAACAAGCAATCAAATCAGTAATAAAATGCCAGCAGTAAAATAGAGGGGTCTGACACTCACTCAAAATGGATGATACAGACTTCCAGTTTTGTGTCATAGTGATATGGATGCAGGGAATCCGCTTTGCCTCCCATGCCCGATTTCAACCTGCTGGGAGCCCGAAAAGGGCCTAAAGTTGCCCCAGAGAGGCAACAAAGAAGGAGAGAACCCTCGTAGATCATGGAGAGATGGCAGTCAATCTGTCTGATCTGAGGAAGCCCTCTGAACCAACAGGGGAAAGACTGGCTGCAGTCCGATGGCCAGTCTGAAGTTACTGACAACCAAGAAAAAAAGCACTAACCAGCAAATTATGAGCAATGTGTTTGGAACTGGGTGAGAGTATTTTCCTTGCTCTACTATTTTAAAAACTTTCCTTGGAAAAAAGAAATCCCAAAAGCAAGAAAGCTCCCAGATGCAAGAGGAAGGGGTGTTTTTGCCCCTCCCTCTAGAAGAAAAATGGTGGTTTACCAACTTTTGGGGAGAAAACAGACAGATTATAAAATTAACTTGGAAACAATATAAAGATGTAATGCTGAAAAATTTTGGGGATTTAAAATACTTTGAAAATCTTTCTTTGGAAAATACTGGATTGAACTTTTGAGAAATAAATCCTGGTTGGTAGCTTGAAAGATAGACATTCAATGATATCTAGTGGTGGAAAAAAGAATAGCATTAAAACTTTGTTTTATTTTGTCTGGAGGGACAGACAGAGATAGTAAGGTAGGCTGTTTGATATTCCTGAATTTCTCAGCCTTGTAGATTGCAGCTGGAAAAGAAGAAAAACTCTTTGGGTTGTTATTCTGCATGATGGATTACAACTATAAACTACTTTGAAGCCAACTGGCTTTCTTGGATTATAAACATCATTTGATTTGCAGCTTTAAGAACTATTTAGAGACAGAGGAAATCTGACTCTTGGTTGTTCCCTTTGGGAGAGGTCTTATGGATTATTAACTTCGAATAGTAGGACCTTCAGGATTACAAATTTTGGCTGACTGATGACCCTGGATTTTTGGATAATAGTTTGGAGTTGGTGTTGAAAGACACAAGTGGATTATAATTTTTTTCCTCCTCTCTTCCCTTTTTTTAATGGGGAGCCTACTGGATTATAGATCTTCAGTTTCAAGAACTATTTAGAGAAAATTTGATCCTTGGCAGTTCCCTTTGGGGGAGGCCCTATGGACCATTAACTGTATACAGCAGGATCTTCTAGATTACAAATTTGGGCTGATTGATAACCCTGGATTTTTGGATAATTGCTTGGAGTTGGAATTGAAAGACAGAAGTGGGTTACAAATTTTCTCTTCCTTTCTTCCCTCTTTTTGGGGAGCTTACTGAACTATAGAGACTATAGACAAAGACCACAAGAACTATTTGAGATGAACTTAAATGATATATTGTGATACAAATTATAAGATTGGTGGTTTTGCATAAGGCTGATAATTGGAAAATATACTAGAGTTGAGAAAGTCTGGAGGGTAGGAATAAAAATGAGTGTTTCTAATTTAGCTAAAACTGACAAAAAACCATCTTCAGCTTCGTCTTCTACTGTCCCCAGTCCTGTGTATCAGAGATCAATTGAATCAATGCTTCAGCAAGAAAAAAAACAACAACTTCCAGAAGGAAATGCAAGCCACACTACAATTAATTCAAGAGGCAATTACTTCACATAAAGAAGGCACAAAAAGAAACCACGAGGAGACAAAAGGTAATCTGGATAAAATGAATGAACAAATTCATAACTTAAATTCCCAATTAGAAAACTTTCAGCAGATGATTACAAAGAATGAGCAAAGGATCCAGAAAATAGAAGATAAATCAGTAAATACTGACCAAAAGATGGAAGAAATAAAAGATGAAAACCAAAGATTGATGTAGGCAAATAAAGAACTGGAGGACTCTGTGGCAGTTTTGGAAATGGAAAAGGCATCCTATTTCTTAAGATTTCAGAATGTAATGGAAGATAAGGAAGAAGATCTTGCTGATTTGATGACAGAACTGTTGGCTGGAGCACTGGAAATTGGGAAATAGGAAATGGAAGGAGAGTTGGATCAGATATTTAGAGTCAATTCAAGTTATGCAAGGAGAGGTACATGTTAGATTTGTTAAAAAAATCAATAAGAGATGAGATATTAAGAAGACTGAGAGATGACCCATTGCAATATAAAGAAAAGGAAATTGTAGTTCTGAAGCAGATACCTAGGAGGATAAGGGACTCATGAAGAGAATATCAATTCCTGACCAAAAAATTAATTGAAAAAGGAATGAATTTTAGATGGCTGATGCCGGAGGGGATCCTAATCAATTGGGACACAAAAAGATACAGATTGGACTCTGTTTTCAAAGCAATAGAATTTCATGACAGACATAGAGCTTTTCTTGAAGAAAAAAGCTTGGGATTCCAAGCAGAGTGGGAATCTAGAAAACAGGAAGAGATAGCAGTAGAAGGGTGGCTAAATGAAGGAAAGAAGAAAAAACAGAAAACATAAATCAACAAGAAGGGGCAAAGGGAAGAAAACAGAGCCAGATAAGAACAACTAGGAGAATAAAAAATAAATATAATTGAAGAAGATAGAGAAGGATAATGGGATTCTCTCAATGAATATAAACGAATTGAACTCCCCCTCAAAAAGGATTTTTTTTAACATGACTACAAAAACTAAAAATGGACATAGTCTGTCTCCAAGAAACACACATTAAAAGACAACATTATAAATTTTTGGAATGTCCGAAAATTGAGACGCTTTATTTTTCATCAGCACAACAAAAGAAAAGAGGAATCGCTCTATATATTAAAGAAACAATAAATTCTAAAGAAATTTACTCAGATGAAGAAGGAAAAATACTAATGGTGGAAATAAAGATAAATCAAAAACAGGTATTGATGGTAGCAATTTATGCACCGAATAATAAATAAGAAGAATTCTACCAAAAGCTACAAAAGAAAATAGTGGAAATAGAATATCAAAATATTTGCTTAGTTTAATGCAATTGTAGATGGAATGCTAGATTGTAGAAGTAGTAAAATAGGGAAAAAAGGAAAGAATATTTTACCTAAGTCTTTTTTTAAAATGGCAGAAGAAATCTGCATAAAGGATATGTGGAGAGAAAAGAATCCAAAGAAATATCAATATACATTTTACTCAAATAGGCATAAATCATGGTCTAGAATTGATATGATATGGATATCTCGTGAACTAAGAATGAACATATAAGAGATTGAGATAGAAACCAATGTATGGGTGGATCATAATCCAATAAAGATGACGTGGAGAGGAATAAAGAAAAAATTAAGATGGTGACTGAATCAATCTTTACTGAAAGAGAAAGAATTTATACAAATAGCAGCAAAGGAAATGGAATTCTTCTTTAAAGAAAATAAGAAAGAAAAGACATCACTTCAAAATGTTTGGGATACACCTGTTTGGAATGTGACTCAGGTTTCCAAAGACAAACAAACTCACTTGGGATTCCAGGAACAGAGTTTTATTGAAATAAAGCTTTTGCAAAAGCTAGTGGTCTTCAACTCATGTAGGAGATTAAGCCACCCACATAGTTTTTAAAAGCACATATTTATATCCTCTCATGAAGCTGGTCCCCCCCCCACCCCTATCACACTCAACAGCCCACCTGCTCATCCCGATCAGCTAATCTGAAGCGCCTAAACAGAATACATTTCAGTTCATCCCCTCCCAGGAAAAAGCCCTTATATTTCATATACCTGTTAACCATGACCTTTTGCTGACATTAGCCCTATCTTTATTTTTATATTTCCTGCTTGCAGTTATATCTAGCTTCCTACAGAACCTACATATTTCAAAGTAATTATCCTGTATGTGTCAAAGCCCCTACTTCTAAAAGCCAAAGTTAAAGTTACTAAAGTTACTAAATTAAATTTAGTAGAAGCTGAAGAAATTGTCCAACAAATTAAAAGAGCAAAACAAAACTTTTTTGAAAATGCTAACAAGCCGGGTAGATGGCTAGCTTATAAATTGAAAAAAGAAAGAGGGAAGAAACTGATAAATAAACTGCAAGATGTGTAAGGCAGTTTACAATTCCAAAATGATACAATAAAAAAGTGGAAGCTATAAAAAGACAAAAAAATGAAAAGACAACGGGCCCAGATGGGCTACCCACAGAATTTTACAAATGCCTACAAGATATACTAAGCCCATCAATGAAAGAAGGGTGTAACAAGGTACTATTAGAAGCCAAATTACAAAATACATGGATAGAAGCTAATATTTCCTTAATACCAAAAGAAGACTCAGACTTGATTCAGATAAAGAACTATAGATCAATATCTCTATTAAATGTGGACTATAAAAATTTTGCTTCAATAATAGCAGAGAAACTGAAGAGATCTCTGATTGAATTTATACATCCAGATCAAAATGGATTCTTACCAAAGAGACAAATAAAGAACAATTTAAGAATGATTCTAGATATATTGGAAGACTATTAAATGCATCCAGGAAAGCAAATGGTGCTAATTTTTCTAGACGTGCAGAAAGCCTTTGATAATGTAAACTGGCAATTTATGATACAATTAAACTGTATGGACTTTGGAGAAAACTTCATAAATATAATTAAAACAATTTATTATAGACAAACAGCTAGAGTAATTTTAAATGGAGATTTCACAGAGAACTTTAATATCAAAAAAGGCACAAGACAAGGGTGTCCACTATCTCCATTATTATTCATTTTAACTTTGGAAGTGCTGAATAGAAATTCAGACAGGACTCAGAAATTAAAGGAATGGAGATAAAAGATGAAAAATACAAACTACAAGCATTTGCGGATGATTTGGTATTTATACTAGAAGACCCGCTGGAGACAAGCCCTAAATTATTGACAAAGATAGAAGAATTTGGAGAAGTAGCAGGATTGAAAATAAATAGAGAAAAGACTAAAGTGATAGTCAAAAACCTTACAGGTAAACAAAAAACCCCAACTGTTAGAAAAAACAGACCTCCAGGTAGTTAAGAAAGTTAAATACTTGGGGATATATTTAACAGCATGGTGTGCAACAATAAAAGAAGACAGCTATGTAAATCTATTAATATAAATAAAACTAGACTTGGAAAAATGGAAAAAAATTACAACTATCAATGTTAGGAAGAATAGTGATGGTGAAAATGAATATCTTACCAAAACTACTTTTTTATTTCAAACAATACCTATAAATGATGAGTTAAATGCATTGATTTTGAAGTTTATTTGGCTAGGGGAAAAACCAGAATTAGACTAAAAATGCTACAAGAAGCGAAAGAAAATGGAGGATTTGGGTTGCCAGACTGGGTTCTATATTATCAAGCATCTACATTAACATGGCTAAAAGAATGGATAACTCTTAGACACAAAAGAGTATTATATTTAGAAGGACATGACTTACAACTTGGTTGGCACGCCTTTTTATGGTATGGGAAGAATAAAATCCATACTTTCAAAACCACTACATAAGAAACGCATTGCTTTTAGTATGGGAAAAGATAAAAGCGAAAATTTATATGAAAATATTAGGATGGATTTTGACAATGGAAGTGTTTGTTCACCCAAATTTAATTAACTATGAGAAACTTGTGACTTATAGAGACATTTTGAGGACTTCCGGTTTGCCATGGCTGCCATGGGCGTCTGGGAGATGAGCTTTGTCTCCCTGGTCCAGTTTCGCATTGCTGGGGGGCCCTGAAAAGGATCAAAAGTTGCCCTGTAGAGGCAAGGAGGGGCTCTCGCTGGATCGCAGGAGAGCGGTAGCTCTCATGCTAGAGCCGGCGACCCCTCCAAACTGGCGAAAGAAAGACTGGCCATAGAAATATGGCTCGTCACTAGGCTGCAGACAGCCGAAGTCACACTCACCATCTGGCAACTTCAAAGCAGCGTGGAAAGGACTGGGTGAGATCTACCTCTCTTAAATCCTAATTGCTTTTTTGTACCTATTTAAGCTGCTAAATTATTTTCCCCTTTGTGGAGAGGGAAGGGGGGTTTCAGCCCTCCCTCCAGACACAGCGACAACCGACTACCCAGGGGTGTTTAAAACATTGAAAAAATAATTGGATCCTAATTGGGAATCTATTTCCTAAAATTGGTGGATTAAAAGACTCTTTATTCTCTATTTCCTATTTTTCTTCAATTTTCTTCAATTTTTATTCTCTATTTTTATTGAAGATCTTGGTTCTTTCTTTTAAAATAGAAGAAAAAACAGAAAAGATCAAAATAACTTTGGAGAGACATCTTGTGGCCAAACCTGATATTGCAATCTGTTATTGTGCAAAAGAGACTTGGCTGACAGCCCAGAAAAAAGATAAGATACAAGCAACCTTCAGAAACTCAGCTGCACTTTTTATTTAGTGGGTTTTTTTTAATGCAAAGCCTTTTAGTTTAAAGATACTATTATGGAAGAAGATCAGGAATGGATTTTCCTTATGGAAGAAGAGCAGGAGCAAACTCTTCATTTGTTGAAAGAGATTATTCAAACCTTACTCAAAGCTGGTGATGAAATAAGAAGCTACAGGAAAAAACTAGAAGACAGCCCAGACATGCAAAAGCAAACATAGAATCATTTATGCAGGATACTACAGAAAAAATGGAACAATTAAATATCAAGACAGAAGACTCAATTGCTCAACAAATACAGGCAATGGAAAATACAGAAAAGAAATTGACAAAAGAGAAAGAGGTAAAAAAATCTCCTATATAAAACAGAAGGAGCCTGAGGATATAAAAGGAAAACAGTTGGAAGAGAAGATGAACAGGTCAAGACAAATAGGTCGAAATGGAAAACCAAGGAAAAGACCTGTTGGATCTGCTAGTCCTCTTAATAAAATGGCGATTGGATGGTTTTCCCAACGTCAAATAATAGATACAACAATCCAAGGAGATCTGCTTGATGACACAAAAGCAAGGACATGGAAGATCATTTAGCAAAGAAAGAAAGCCAGAATAAGACTGAAAAAGAATGGGGTTTTAATTTATGGATGAGATTTAAAATGGAATATACTTAAATAGATAAGATGGGTATTATGAGAACTTAAAATAGAATATACTTAAGTAGACAAGATGTGTACTTTGAATACAAGATATTGTTATAAGAGACATAAAGAAAATTTTGACTAAGTAAAACTTAGAAGTATAAACACTAATAGTTAAATTTGAATATTGATTTCTGTATAAGGTCGTAAAGGTGATTAAGACATATAAGCTAAAATGTTATTGAGGAAAGTAATAAATATGTCTTTATGTCTTAAAATAGAATATACTTAAATGGATAAGATGTGTACTTTGAATACAAGATGTTGTTATGGGTTGAGATAAAGAAAACTTTGATTAAATAAAACTTAGAAGTATAAATACTAACAATTAAATCTGAATATGGATCTGTGTATAAAGGTTCTGTAAAGGTGATTAAGACATATATAAGCTAAAACCTTATTGACGAAAGTAATAAATATGTTTTTATGTCTTAAAATAGAATATACTTAAATGGATAAGATGTGTACTTTGAATATAAGTATTGATTTGTGCATAAGGATTATGTAAAGATGAGCTAAAACTTTATTGATGGAAGTAATAAATATGTCTTTTTGTAGTACTAAGGGGAAAAATTATTAGTTATAAATATGATATATTAGATGTAAAGAGGAAGAGAGAGGAAGTATTAAATGTGGAAATAAAAGAAATTTTGGTTATTAAATTTAAGATTTTAAGATACTTAAGAATTACTAGAAAATAAGAATATTATATTGCATTACTAACGTGTTGATGTAGATGGTAAGAATTTATATAGATAAGAGATGTATCCTGAACATTAAACCTTGGGAGGAATTGTGATAAAAGAGCTGGAGTTATTTAAAATTTGGAAATGATAATTATTAAATGTTAAATTTAAATATTTAAATATTAATGGAAAATTAAAAGTGAGAAAAATTGATTAGGTCATTGATTGTCTAAAAGATTGAAAGTTAAAGCAACTAAGATATATATAAACTAAAAATTATTGATAAATGTTAGAAAGTTATTTTCCATTTGATTGATAGAACAAGAATTGTATTAGTTTAAATATGAGACAGTAGATGTTAGTGTCAGAATCCAATTATATTTCATTTCTATCTACCTACTCTGATATAAAACCAATTCTTACTCTCTTCTCGATTCTGTCATACTATGGAAGGGGAGGAGGGTAAGCATGGGGGTTTTATGACTCTCACTTCCTTCATTAACTACAAGTGATCGGTTGTTTATTCTTTTTGAGAAGACTAACCATAAAAATGCGGCCATCGCCTTTCATCCTACTCCCTCTGAAGTTCACCCCTTTGCTGGCAGTGAGGGAAAAGAGGGGGGGAAATGCAACACCTGGAATCTGGAAAAAGAGAAAATGAGTGATCGTGCCAACAGAGTGGACTGACGGATTGAATCGCCCGGAAGAACTGTGGGGTGGGGGCTGCTTGGGAACACTTAAAAACATTGAATGGTGGGAGAGGATTCCCCAGATCCTGTCTAGCATGCCTGCAATCAGTTTCTCTTAATAAAGATTCCTGTTGGAAGAGACATTCCAAGAATTCTGTCTTCTTAAGATGTAAAATTGAGGTGGGTCCTTACATTAGACAGGATCTGCAAAATTAGTCCACCTGGAAGGGAGAACCTTGCCAGGGGACTTTGCAAAAAATACCATGTCAGATGATGGAACAGGGAAGGGAGAAAGCCCCCCGGAGAGAAAGCCACTGCCCCGACTGAAAACCTGCCAGATGTCGAGATCTGAGAGGTCAGATTCCTCAGGAGGTGGTGGAGATGCATAACCACAAACCTCAGTGGTCAATGGGCATTGGAAAGAAAGGCGAGTGGGAAAAGAAATCAAGAAAGGTGACCCTGAGACGGGGGGGCCAACCAACCAGAATGGAAGCAGGAGATGGGGAAATCCCTGTACGCAAATAAAGAGGAAGGAAGCTGGGCACCGCACTCGAGCTGGATCCTAGAGAAAGCTATCGACTTGATGAAGAGAACCCTCAGCTCCCTGGGAGAGGAGATTTCTGAGCCCCATGGCCACACCAGCTCCTGGAGCCGCAACAGGAGAGACACTGAGGGGGGATTGGAACCTGCAGTCCCAGGGACATCCACTGATCCAGTAGTCCCCAGTGCCCCCTGACCCACAGATGGCGATCTGGATGGAAGACAATACCACCGACAACGAAGGCACCAATCCATTCAAAGACTCCCGCTGCTGGACGCAAGATTCAAGGTGGAGCCGACACGCTTGGGATTTTTCCTAACCCAAGTCCTCAGCTACATGGAGGAATACGGGCGGCACATCCCTAGCGACAAAGCCCGTATCCAGATCGTGCAATCTGCTTTGGATGGGCCGGCCGCAGATTGAGTGGTGAATTTGCATGACTCCAATGCCCCAGAGCTCAATGACTTCAACCGTTTCATGTCCTCTCTGAGAAGGCGATTTTAGGACCCCCTGGCTGACCGCAAAGCTCGCAAATGGATCAAAACGATGAGGCAAGGAAAACTCCCGGTAGCAGAATATATGCAAGAATTACGGGCCATTGCCAGCAAACTGAACTGGCCAGAAGACATCTTCCTTAGCCATTTCAAAGACGGCCTAAACTACGACCTATATGACGCTTGCCTGCCCCGAGGGGACCCACACCAACTCGATGAATGGTACGTCCTGGCAGAGGAAGCAGAGATCAACCTACTGAAGAGGCACCGCCGAGGAAAACAATGGAGCCGCTCACCGCCTGAGTCGACGCGTGAACCAGTGAAACCATCGGCTATGGCCAAGAAGCAAATGGGTTGTTTCAAATGCGGAAGAGAGGGGCATCAGGCTGTAGAATGCCACTTGAAAGTCCCCCAGCACAACCCAGACAGATCACCGGCCAGCAAATCCGGGAAGTCTCCAGCTAAGCCAAAAGAACCTGCCATGAGAGTGATGGAGGCTGTGGAATCCCCTACCTCTGCCCATCATGGGGAAAGAACTCCAGCTTACACCGCAGGGCCGGTGGATGCCTCAGATGACAGCTCAGAGGGCGAACCCCTGGTAAGTGGACCTATCACACCCATTCTCAAGACAGTGACTATATTAATTCCCTCCATGCCCAAAGCTGTCAAGGTGAAAACCTTAATAGACTCTGGCTGCACCCGCTGCCTCATTAGCCCAACGCTAGTGGGGAATCTGAGCATTCCGTCGAGGAGGCTAAAACAACCAATCTCATTTTGCCTGTTAGATGGGTCCATAGCAGGGGGGGGTGCCAGCTACCCTAGCCTCTCCCTGGGCAACCATGAGGAAGACATAACATTTGTAGTGACCCCAGACATGGAATGCCAGATGATTCTAGGGATGGAATGGCTAAAGAAATGGAACCCCTGGGTAAATTGGAGGACGGCAGAAATCAATTTCCCAAAAGGGGACCCTATGGACTTAAAATCCCAAGGGGATCTACCAAAATTAAGAACGGAAAAAGCATCCATGGGAGAAGAAAAGGGGCTACCAGAAATACCAGAGGAATACAGAGATCTTGCTGAAGTTTTCAGCGAGGAGAGGGTGGATGAGCTTCCCCCCCACCGACCCACGGACTGTGGCATAGAATTCAAGCTCGGAGCAAAACTCCCAAAGCCCAGATTATA